>NW_027460839.1:0-153806 GCF_050947875.1 Dermacentor variabilis
GCACATGGATTTCTGCCAAAACGCGTTTTAAAGCATGCACATGCATCTTTTGGTAGACGCGGACCCAGTTTCTGCTAAACCACACGATATGCATGCAAATGGTGCTTTTGGCAGAACGCGCACGTGCATTTCTACCAAACGACGTGAAAAGCATGCCGATGCTGCTCTTTTTACCACCCGCACATGGATTTGTGCCAAAACGCGTTTTAAGCATGCACATGCATCTTTTGGTAGACGCGGACGCAGTTTTCTGCAAAACCACACGATATGCATGCAAATGGTGCTTTTGGCAGAACGCGCACGTGCATTTCTACCAAACGACGTGAAAAGCATGCCGATGCTGCTCTTTTTAGCACCCGCACATGGATTTGTGCCAAAACGCGTTTTAAGCATGCACATGCATCTTTGGTAGACGCGGACGCAGTTTCTGCAAAACCACACGATATGCATGCAAATGGTGCTTTTGGCAGAACGCGCACGTGGATTTCTACCAAACGACGTGAAAAGCATGCCGCTGCTGCTCTTTTTAGCACCCGCACATGGATTTGTGCCAAACGCGTTTTAAGCATGCACATGCATCTTTGGTAGACGCGGACGCAGTTTTCTGCAAAACCACACGATATGCATGCAAATGGTGCTTTTGGCAGAACGCGCACGTGGACTTCTACCAAACGACGTGAAAAGGCATGCCGATGCTGCTCTTTTTAGCACCCGCACATGGATTTGTGCCAAAACGCGTTTTAAGCATGCACATGCATCTTTTGGTAGACGCGGACGCAGTTTTCTGCAAAACCACACGATATGCATGCAAATGGTGCTTTTGGCAGAACGCGCACGTGGATTTCTACCAACGACGTGAAAAGCATGCCGATGCTGCTCTTTTTAGCACCCGCACATGGATTTGTGCCAAAACGCGTTTTAAGCATGCACATGCATCTTTTGGTAGACGCGGACGCAGTTTTCTGCAAAACCACACGATATGCATGCAAATGGTGCTTTTGGCAGAACGCGCACGTGGATTTCTACCAAACGACGTGAAAAGCATGCCGATGATGCTCTTTTTAGCACCCGCACATGGATTTGTGCCAAAACGCGTTTTAAGCATGCACATGCATCTTTTGGTAGACGCGGACGCAGTTTACTGCAAAACCACACGATACGCATGCAAATGGTGCTTTTGGCAGAACGCGCACGTGGATTTCTACCAAACGACGTGAAAAGCATGCCGATGCTGCTCTTTTTAGCACCCGCACATGGATTTGTGCCAAAACGCGTTTTAAGCATGCACATGCATCTTTTGGTAGACGCGGACGCAGTTTTCTGCAAACCACACGATATGCATGCAAATGGTGCTTTTGGCAGAACGCGCACGTGGATTTCTACCAAACGACGTGAAAAGCATGCCGATGCTGCTCTTTTTAGCACCCGCACATGGATTTGTGCCAAAACGCGTTTTAAGCATGCACATGCATCTTTTCGTAGACGCGGACGCAGTTTCTGCAAAACCACACGATATGCATGCAAATGGTGCTTTTGGCAGAACGCGCACGTGGATTTCTACCAAAGGACGTGAAAAGCATGCCGATGCTGCTCTTTTTAGCACCCGCACATGGATTTTTGCAAAACGCGTTTTAAGCATGCACATGCATCTTTTGGTAGAAACGGACGCAGTTTTCTGCAAAACCACGCGATATGCATGCAAATGGTGCTTTCGGCAGAACGCGCACGTGGATTTCTACCAAACGACGTGAAAAGCATGCCGATGCTGCTCTTTTTAGCACCCGCACATGGATTTGTGCCAAAACGCGTTTCAAGCATGCACATGCATCTTTTGGTAGACGCGACGCAGTTTTCTGCAAAACCACACGATATGCATGCGAATGGTGCTTTTGGCAGAACGCGCACGTGGATTTCTACCAAGGACGTGAAAAGCATGCACATGCATCTTTTGGTAGACGCGGACGCAGTTTTCTGCAAAACCACACGATATGCATGCAAATGGTGCTTTTGGCAGAACGCGCACGTGGATTTCTACCAAACGACGTGAAAAGCATGCCCACGCTGCTCTTTTTAGCACCCGCACATGGATTTGTGACAAAACGCGTTTTCAGTATGCACATGCTTCTTTTGGTAGACGCGGACGCAGTTTTCTGCAAAACCACACGATATGCATGCAAATGGTGCTTTTGGCAGAACGCGCACGTGCATTTCTACCAAACGACGTGAAAAGCATGCCGATGCTGCTCTTTTTAGCACCCGCACATGGATTTGTGCCAAAACGCGTTTTAAGCATGCACGTGCATCTTTTGGTAGACGCGGACGCAGTTTTCTGCAAAACCACACGATATGTATGCAAATGGTGCTTTTGGCAGAACGCGCACGTGGATTTCTACCAAACGACGTGAAAAGCATGCCGATGCTGCTCTTTTTAGCACCCGCACATGGATTTGTGCCAAAACGCGTTTTTAAGCATGCACATGCATCTTTTGGTAGACACGGACGCAGTTTTCTGCAAACCACACGATATGCATGCAAATGGTGCTTTTGGCAGAACGCGCACGTGGATTTCTACCAAACGACGTGAAAAGCATGCCGATGCTGCTCTTTTTAGCACCCGCACATGGATTTGTGCCAAAACGCGTTTTAAGCATGCACATGCATCCTTTGGTAGACGCGGACGCAGTTTTCTGCAAAACCACACGATATGCATGCAAATGGTGCTTTTGGTAGAACGCGCACGTGGATTTCTACCAAACGACGTGAAAAGCATGCCGATGCTGCTCTTTTTAGCACCCGCACATGGATTTGTGCCAAAACGCGTTTTAAGCATGCACATGCATCTTTTGGTAGACGCGGACGCAGTTTTCTGCAAAACCACACGATATGCATGCAGATGGTGCTTTTGGCAGAACGCGCACGTGTATTTCTTCCAAACGACGTGAAAAGCATGCCGATGCTGCTCTTTTTAGCACCCGCACATGGATTTGTGCCAAAACGCGTTTTAAGCATGCACATGCATCTTTTGGTAGACGCGGACGCAGTTTTCTGCAAAACCACACGATATGCATGCAAATGGTGCTTTTGGCAGAACGCGCACGTGCATTTCTACCAAACGACGTGAAAAGCGTGCCGATGCTGCTCTTTTTAGCACCCGCACATGGATTTGTGCCAAAACGCGTTTTAAGCATGCACATGCATCCTTTGGTAGACGCGGACGCAGTTTTCTGCAAAACCACACGATATGCATGCAAATGGTGCTTTTGGCAGAACGCGCACGTGGATTTCTACCAAACGACGTGAAAAGCATGCCGCTGCTGCTCTTTTTAGCACCCGCACATGGATTTGTGCCAAAACGCGTTTTAAGCATGCACATGCATCTTTTGGTAGACGCGGACGCAGTTTTCTGCAAAACCACACGATATGCATGCAAATGGTGCTTTTGGCAGAACGCGCACGTGGACTTCTACCAAACGACGTGAAAAGCATGCCGATGCTGCTATTTAGCACCCGCACATGGATTTGTGCCAACACGCGTTTTAAGCATGCACATGCATCTTTTGGTAGACGCGGACGCAGTTTTCTGCAAAACCACACGATATGCATGCAAATGGTGCTTTTGGCAGAACGCGCACGTCGATTTCTACCAAACGACGTGAAAAGCATGCCGATGCTGCTCTTTTTAGCACCCGCACATGGATTTGTGCCAAAACGCGTTTTAAGCATGCACATGCATCTTTTGGTAGACGCGGACGCAGTTTTCTGCAAAACCACACGATATGCATGCAAATGGTGCTTTTGCAGAACGCGCACGTGGATTTCTACCAAACGACGTGAAAAGCATGCCGATGCTGCTCTTTTTAGCACCCGCACATGGATTTGCGCCAAAACGCGTTTTAAGCATGCACATGCATCTTTTGGTAGACGCGGACGCAGTTTACTGCAAAACCACACAATACGCATGCAAATGGTGCTTTTGGCAGAACGCGCACGTGGATTTCTACCAAACGACGTGAAAAGCATGGCGATGCTGCTCTTTTTAGCACCCGCACATGGATTTGTGCCAAAACGCGTTTTAAGCATGCACATGCATCTTTTGGTAGACGCGGACGCAGTTTTCTGCAAAACCACACGATATGCATGCAAATGGTGCTTTTGGCAGAACGCGCACGTGGATTTCTACCAAACGACGTGAAAAGCATGCCGATGCTGCTCTTTTTAGCACCCGCACATGGATTTGTGCCAAAACGCGTTTTAAGCATGCACATGCATCTTTTCGTAGACGCGGACGCAGTTTTCTGCAAAACCACACGATATGCATGCAAATGGTGCTTTTGGCAGAACGCGCACGTGGATTTCTACCAAAGGACGTGAAAAGCATGCCGATGCTGCTCTTTTTAGCACCCGCACATGGATTTTTGCCAAAACGCGTTTTAAGCATGCACATGCATCTTTTGGTAGACGCGGACGCAGTTTTCTGCAAAACCACGCGATATGCATGCAAATGGTGCTTTTGGCAGAACGCGCACGTGGATTTCTACCAAACGACGTGAAAAGCATGCCGATGCTGCTCTTTTTAGCACCCGCACATGGATTTGTGCCAAAACGCGTTTCAAGCATGCACATGCATCTTTTGGTAGACGCGGACGCAGTTTTCTGCAAAACCACACGATATGCATGCGAATGGTGCTTTTGGCAGAACGCGCACGTGGATTTCTACCAAAGGACGTGAAGAGCATGCACATGCATCTTTTGGTAGACGCGGACGCAGTTTTCTGCAAAACCACACGATATGCATGCAAATGGTGCTTTTGGCAGAACGCGCACGTGGATTTATACCAAACGACGTGAAAAGCATGCCGATGCTGCTCTTTTTAGCACCCGCACATGGATTTGTGCCAAAACGCGTTTTAAGCATGCACATGCATCTTTTGGTAGACGCGGACGCAGTTTTCTGCAAAACCACACGATATGCATGCAAATGGTGCTTTTGGCAGAACGCGCACGTGGATTTCTACCAAACGACGTGAAAAGCATGCACATGCATCTTTTGGTAGACGCGGACGCAGTTTTCTGCAAAACCACACGATATGCATGCAAATGGTGCTTTTGGCAGAACGTGCACGTGGATTTCTACCAAACGACGTGAAAAGCATGCCGATGCTGCTCTTTTTAGCACCCGCACATGGAATTGTGCCAAAACGCATTTTAAGCATGCACATGCATCTCTTGGTAGACGCGGACGCAGTTTTCTGCAAAACAACACGATATGCATGCAAATGGTGCTTTTGCCAGAACGCGCACGTGGATTTCTACCAAACGACGTGAAAAGCATGCCGATGCTGCTCTTTTTAGCACCCGCACATGGATTTGTGCCAAAACGCGTTTTAAGCATGCACATGCATCTTTTGGTAGACGCGGACGCAGTTTTCTGCAAAACCACACAATATGCAAGAAAATGGTGCTTTTGGCAGAACGCGCACGTGGATTTCTACCAAACGACGTGAAAAGCATGCCGATGCTGCTCTTTTTAGCACCCGCACATGGATTTGCGCCAAAACGCGTTTTAAGCATGCACATGCATCTTTTGGTAGACGCGGACGCAGTTTACTGCAAAACCACACAATACGCATGCAAATGGTGCTTTTGGCAGAACGCGCACGTGGATTTCTACCAAACGACGTGAAAAGCATGCCGATGCTGCTCTTTTTAGCACCCGCACATGGATTTGTGCCAAAACGCGTTTTAAGCATGCACATGCATCTTTTGGTAGACGCGGACGCAGTTTTCTGCAAAACCACACGATATGCATGCAAATGGTGCTTTTGGCAGAACGCGCACGTGGATTTCTACCAAACGACGTGAAAAGCATGCCGATGCTGCTCTTTTTAGCACCCGCACATGGATTTGTGCCAAAACGCGTTTTAAGCATGCACATGCATCTTTTCGTAGACGCGGACGCAGTTTTCTGCAAAACCACACGATATGCATGCAAATGGTGCTTTTGGCAGAACGCGCACGTGGATTTCTACCAAAGGACGTGAAAAGCATGCCGATGCTGCTCTTTTTAGCACCCGCACATGGATTTTTGCCAAAACGCGTTTTAAGCATGCACATGCATCTTTTGGTAGACGCGGACGCAGTTTTCTGCAAATCCACGCGATATGCATGCAAATGGTGCTTTTGGCAGAACGCGCACGTGGATTTCTACCAAACGACGTGAAAAGCATGCCGATGCTGCTCTTTTTAGCACCCGCGCATGGATTTGTGCCAAAACGCGTTTCAAGCATGCACATGCATCTTTTGGTAGACGCGGACGCAGTTTTCTGCAAAACCACACGATATGCATGCAAATGGTGCTTTTGGCAGAACGCGCACGTGGATTTATACCAAACGACGTGAAAAGCATGCCGATGCTGCTCTTTTTAGCACCCGCACATGGATTTGTGCCAAAACGCGTTTTAAGCATGCACATGCATCTTTTGGTAGACGCGGACGCAGTTTTCTGCAAAACCACACGATATGCATGCAAATGGTGCTTTTGGCAGAACGCGCACGTGGATTTCTACCAAACGACGTGAAAAGCATGCACATGCATCTTTTGGTAGACGCGGACGCAGTTTTCTGCAAAACCACACGATATGCATGCAAATGGTGCTTTTGGCAGAACGTGCACGTGGATTTCTACCAAACGACGTGAAAAGCATGCCGATGCTGCTCTTTTTAGCACCCGCACATGGAATTGTGCCAAAACGCGTTTTAAGCATGCACATGCATCTCTTGGTAGACGCGGACGCAGTTTTCTGCAAAACAACACGATATGCATGCAAATGGTGCTTTTGCCAGAACGCGCACGTGGATTTCTACCAAACGACGTGAAAAGCATGCCGATGCTGCTCTTTTTAGCACCCGCACATGGATTTGTGCCAAAACGCGTTTTAAGCATGCACATGCATCTTTTGGTAGACGCGGACGCAGTTTTCTGCAAAACCACACAATATGCAAGAAAATGGTGCTTTTGGCAGAACGCGCACGTGGATTTCTACCAAACGACGTGAAAAGTATGCCGATGCTGCTCTTTTTAGCACCCGCACATGGATTTTTGCCAAAACTCGTTTTAAGCATGCACATGCATCTTTTGGTAGACGCGGACGCAGTTTTCTGCAAAACCACACGATATGCATGCAAATGGTGCTTTTGGCAGAACGCGCACTTGGATTTCTCCCAAAGGACGTGAAAAGCATGCCGATGCTGCTCTTTTTAGCACCCGCACATGGATTTGTGCCAAAACGCGCTTTAAGCATGCACATGCATCTTTTGGTAGACACGGACGCAGTTTTCTGCAAAACCACACGATATGCATGCAAATGGTGCTTTTGGCAGAACGCGCACGTGGATTTCTACCAAACGACGTGAAAAGCATGCCGATGCTGCTCTTTTTAGCACCCGCACATGGATTTGTGCCAAAACGCGTTTTAAGCATGCACATGCATCTTTTGGGAGACGCGGACGCAGTTTTCTGCAAAACCACACGATATGCACGCAAATGGTGCTTTTGGCAGAACGCGCACGTGGATTTCTACCAAAGGAGGTGAAAAGCATGCCGATGCTGCTCTTTTTAGCACCCGCACATGGATTTGTGCTAAAACGCGTTTTAAGCATGCACATGCATCTTTTGGTAGACGCGGACGCAGTTTTCTGCAAAACCACACCATATGCATGCGAATGGTGCTTTTGGCAGAACGCGCACGTGGATTTCTACCAAAGGACGTGAAAAGCATGCACATGCATCTTTTGGTAGACGCGGACGCAGTTTTCTGCAAAACCACACGATATGCATGCAAATGGTGCTTTTGGCAGAACGCGCGTGTGGATTTCTACCAAACGACGTGAAAAGCATGCCGATGCTGCTCTTTTAGCACCCGCACATGGAATTGTGCCAAAACGCGTTTTAAGCATGCACATGCATCTTTTGGTAGACGCGGACCCAGTTTTCTGCAAAACAACACGATATGCATGCAAATGGTGCTTTTGGCAGAACGCGCACGTGGATTTCTACCAAACGACGTGAAAAGCATGCCGATGCTGCTCTTTTTAGCACCCGCTCATGGATTTGTGCCAAAATGCGTTTTAAGCATGCACATGCATCTTTTGGTAGACGCGGACGCAGTTTTCTGCAAAACCACACGATATGCATGCAAATGGTGCTTTTGGCAGAACGCGCACGTGGATTTCTACCAAACGACGTGAAAAGCATGCCGATGCTGCTCTTTTTAGCACCCGCACATGGATTTTTGCCAAAACGCGTTTTAAGCATGCACATGCATCTTTTGGTAGACGCGGACGCAGTTTTCTGCAAAACCACACGATATGCATGCAAATATTGCTTTTGGCAGAACGCGCACGTGGATTTCTACCAAACGACGTGAAAAGCATGCCGATGCTGCTCTTTTTAGCACCCGCACATGGATTTGTGCCAAAACGCGTTTTAAGCATGCACATGCATCTTTTGGTAGACGCGGACGCAGTTTTCTGCAAAACCACACAATATGCAAGAAAATGGTGCTTTTGGCAGAACGCGCACGTGGATTTCTACCAAACGACGTGAAAAGTATGCCGATGCTGCTCTTTTTAGCACCCGCACATGGATTTTTGCCAAAACTCGTTTTAAGCATGCACAGGCATCTTTTGGTAGACGCGGACGCAGTTTTCTGCAAAACCACACGATATGCATGCAAATGGTGCTTTTGGCAGAACGCGCACGTGGATTTCTACCAAACGACGTGAAAAGCATGCCGATGCTGCTCTTTTTAGCACCCGCACATGGATTTGTGCCAAAACGCGTTTTAAGCATGCACATGCATCTTTTCGTAGACACGGACGCAGTTTTCTGCAAAACCACACGATATGCATGCAAATGGTGCTTTTGGCAGAACGCGCACGTGGATTTCTACCAAACGACGTGAAAATCATGCCGATGCTGCTCTTTTTAGCACCCGCACATGGATTTGTGCCAAAACGCGTTTTAAGCATGCACATGCATCTTTTGGTAGACGCGGACGCAGTTTTCTGCAAAACTACACGATATGCATGCAAATGGTGCTTTTGGCAGAACGCGCACGTGGATTTCTACCAAACGACGTGAAAAGCATGCCGATGCTGCTCTTTTTAGCACCCGCACATGGAGTTGTGCCAAAACGCGTTTTAAGTATGCACATGCATCTTTTGGTAGACGCGGACGCAGTTTTCAGCAAAACCACACGATATGCATGCAAATGGTGCTTTTGGCAGAACGCGCACGTGGATTTCTGCCAAACTACGTGAAAAGCATGCCGATGCTGCTCTTTTTAGCACCGCACATGGATTTGTGCCAAAACGCGTTTTAAGCATGCACATGCATCTTTTGGTAGACGCGGACGCAGTTTTCTGCAAAACCACACGATATGCATGCAAATGGTGCTTTTGGCAGAACGCGCACGTGGATTTCTGCCAAACTACGTGAAAAGCATGCCGATGCTGCTCTTTTTAGCACCCGCACATGGATTTGTGCCAAAACGCGTTTTAAGCATGCACATGCATCTTTTGGTAGACGCGGACCCAGTTTTCTGCTAAACCACACGATATGCATGCAAATGGTGCTTTTGGCAGAACGCGCACATGGATTTCTACCAAACGACGTGAAAAGCATGCCCATGCTGCTCTTTTTAGCACCCGCACATGGATTTGTGACAAAACGCGTTTTCAGCATGCACATGCTTCTTTTGGTAGACGCGGACGCAGTTTTCTGCAAAACCACACGATATGCATGCAAATGGTGCTTTTGGCAGAACGCGCACGTGCATTTCTACCAAACGACGTGAAAAGCATGCCGATGCTGCTCTTTTTAGCACCCGCACATGGATTTGTGCCAAAACGCGTTTTAAGCATGCTCATGCATCTTTTGGTAGACGCGGACGCAGTTTTCTGCAAAACCACACGATATGCATGCAAATGGTGCTTTTGGCAGAACGCGCACGTGGATTTCGACCAAACGACGTGAAAAGCATGCCCATGCTGCTCTTTTTAGCACCCGCACATGGATTTGTGCCAAAACGCGTTTTAATCATGCACATGCATCTTTTGGTAGACGCGGACGCAGTTTTCTGCAAAACCACACGATATGCATGCAAATGGTGCTTTTGGCAGAACGCGCACGTGGATTTCTACCAAAGGACGTGAAAAGCATGCCGATGCTGCTCTTTTTAGCACCCGCACATGGATTTTTGCCAAAACGCGTTTTAAGCATGCACATGCATCTTTTAGTAGACGCGGACGCAGTTTTCTGCAAAACCACGCGATATGCATGCAAATGGTGCTTTTGGCAGAACGCGCACATGGATTTCTACCAAACGACGTGAAAAGCATGCCGATGCTGCTCTTTTTAGCACCCGCACATGGATTTGTGCTAAAACGCGTTTTAAGCATGCACATGCATCTTTTGGTAGACGCGGACGCAGTTTTCTGCAAAACCACACGATATGCATGCGAATGGTGCTTTTGGCAGAACGCGCACGTGGATTTCTACCAAAGGACGTGAAAAGCATGCACATGCATCTTTTGGTAGACGCGGACGCAGTTTTCTGCAAAACCACACGATATGCATGCAAATGGTGCTTTTGGCAGAACGCGCGCGTGGATTTCTACCAAACGACGTGAAAAGCATGCCGATGCTGCTCTTTTTAGCACCCGCACATGGAATTGTGCCAAAACGCGTTTTAAGCATGCACATGCATCTTTTGGTAGACGCGGACGCAGTTTTCTGCAAAACCACACAATATGCAAGAAAATGGTGCTTTTGGCAGAACGCGCACGTGGATTTCTACCAAACGACGTGAAAAGTATGCCGATGCTGCTCTTTTTAGCACCCGCACATGGATTTTTGCCAAAACTCGTTTTAAGCATGCACAGGCATCTTTTGGTAGACGCGGACGCAGTTTTCTGCAAAACCACACGATATGCATGCAAATGGTGCTTTTGGCAGAACGCGCACGTGGATTTCTACCAAACGACGTGAAAAGCATGCCGATGCTGCTCTTTTTAGCACCCGCACATGGATTTTTGCCAAAACGCGTTTTAAGCATGCACATGCATCTTTTGGTAGACGCGGACGCAGTTTTCTGCAAAACCACACGATATGCATGCAAATATTGCTTTTGGCAGAACGCGCACGTGGATTTCTACCAAACGACGTGAAAAGCATGCCGATGCTGCTCTTTTTAGCACCCGCACATGGATTTGTGCCAAAACGCGTTTTAAGCATGCACATGCATCTTTTGGTAGACGCGGACGCAGTTTTCTGCAAAACCACACAATATGCAAGAAAATGGTGCTTTTGGCAGAACGCGCACGTGGATTTCTACCAAACGACGTGAAAAGTATGCCGATGCTGCTCTTTTTAGCACCCGCACATGGATTTTTGCCAAAACTCGTTTTAAGCATGCACAGGCATCTTTTGGTAGACGCGGACGCAGTTTTCTGCAAAACCACACGATATGCATGCAAATGGTGCTTTTGGCAGAACGCGCACGTGGATTTCTACCAAACGACGTGAAAAGCATGCCGATGCTGCTCTTTTTAGCACCCGCACATGGATTTGTGCCAAAACGCGTTTTAAGCATGCACATGCATCTTTTCGTAGACACGGACGCAGTTTTCTGCAAAACCACACGATATGCATGCAAATGGTGCTTTTGGCAGAACGCGCACGTGGATTTCTACCAAACGACGTGAAAATCATGCCGATGCTGCTCTTTTTAGCACCCGCACATGGATTTGTGCCAAAACGCGTTTTAAGCATGCACATGCATCTTTTGGTGGACGCGGACGCAGTTTTCTGCAAAACTACACGATATGCATGCAAATGGTGCTTTTGGCAGAACGCGCACGTGGATTTCTACCAAACGACGTGAAAAGCATGCCGATGCTGCTCTTTTTAGCACCCGCACATGGAGTTGTGCCAAAACGCGTTTTAAGTATGCACATGCATCTTTTGGTAGACGCGGACGCAGTTTTCAGCAAAACCACACGATATGCATGCAAATGGTGCTTTTGGCAGAACGCGCACGTGGATTTCTGCCAAACTACGTGAAAAGCATGCCGATGCTGCTCTTTTTAGCACCCGCACATGGATTTGTGCCAAAACGCGTTTTAAGCATGCACATGCATCTTTTGGTAGACGCGGACGCAGTTTTCTGCAAAACCACACGATATGCATGCAAATGGTGCTTTTGGCAGAACGCGCACGTGGATTTCTGCCAAACTACGTGAAAAGCATGCCGATGCTGCTCTTTTTAGCACCCGCACATGGATTTGTGCCAAAACGCGTTTTAAGCATGCACATGCATCTTTTGGTAGACGCGGACCCAGTTTTCTGCTAAACCACACGATATGCGTGCAAATGGTGCTTTTGGCAGAACGCGCACATGGATTTCTACCAAACGACGTGAAAAGCATGCCCATGCTGCTCTTTTTAGCACCCGCACATGGATTTGTGACAAAACGCGTTTTCAGCATGCACATGCTTCTTTTGGTAGACGCGGACGCAGTTTTCTGCAAAACCACACGATATGCATGCAAATGGTGCTTTTGGCAGAACGCGCACGTGCATTTCTACCAAACGACGTGAAAAGCATGCCGATGCTGCTCTTTTTAGCACCCGCACATGGATTTGTGCCAAAACGCGTTTTAAGCATGCTCATGCATCTTTTGGTAGACGCGGACGCAGTTTTCTGCAAAACCACACGATATGCATGCAAATGGTGCTTTTGGCAGAACGCGCACGTGGATTTCGACCAAACGACGTGAAAAGCATGCCCATGCTGCTCTTTTTAGCACCCGCACATGGATTTGTGCCAAAACGCGTTTTAATCATGCACATGCATCTTTTGGTAGACGCGGACGCAGTTTTCTGCAAAACCACACGATATGCATGCAAATGGTGCTTTTGGCAGAACGCGCACGTGGATTTCTACCAAAGGACGTGAAAAGCATGCCGATGCTGCTCTTTTTAGCACCCGCACATGGATTTTTGCCAAAACGCGTTTTAAGCATGCACATGCATCTTTTAGTAGACGCGGACGCAGTTTTCTGCAAAACCACGCGATATGCATGCAAATGGTGCTTTTGGCAGAACGCGCACATGGATTTCTACCAAACGACGTGAAAAGCATGCCGATGCTGCTCTTTTTAGCACCCGCACATGGATTTGTGCTAAAACGCGTTTTAAGCATGCACATGCATCTTTTGGTAGACGCGGACGCAGTTTTCTGCAAAACCACACGATATGCATGCGAATGGTGCTTTTGGCAGAACGCGCACGTGGATTTCTACCAAAGGACGTGAAAAGCATGCACATGCATCTTTTGGTAGACGCGGACGCAGTTTTCTGCAAAACCACACGATATGCATGCAAATGGTGCTTTTGGCAGAACGCGCGCGTGGATTTCTACCAAACGACGTGAAAAGCATGCCGATGCTGCTCTTTTTAGCACCCGCACATGGAATTGTGCCAAAACGCGTTTTAAGCATGCACATGCATCTTTTGGTAGACGCGGACGCAGTTTTCTGCAAAACAACACGATATGCATGCAAATGGTGCTTTTGGCAGAACGCGCCCGTGGATTTCTACCAAACGACGTGAAAAGCCTGCCGATGCTGCTCTTTTTAGCACCCGCACATGGATTTGTGCCAAAACGCGTTTTAAGCATGCACATGCATCTTTTGGTAGACGCGGACCAGGTTTCTGCAAAACCACACGATATGCATGCAAATGGTTCTTTTGGAAGAACGCGCACGTGGATTTCTACCAAACGACGTGAAAAGCATGCCGATGCTGCTCTTTTTAGCACCCGCACATGGATTTGTGCCAAAACGCGTTTTAAGCATGCACATGCATCTTTTGGTAGACGCGGACCCAGTTTTCTGCTAAACCACACGATATGCATGCAAATGGTGCTTTTGGCAGAACGCGCACGTGGATTTCTACCAAACGACGTGAAAAGCATGCCCATGCTGCTCTTTTTAGCACCCGCACATGGATTTGTGACAAAACGCGTTTTCAGCATGCACATGCTTCTTTTGGTAGACGCGGACGCAGTTTTCTGCAAAACCACACGATATGCATGCAAATGGTGCTTTTGGCGGAACGCGCACGTGCATTTCTACCAAACGACGTGAAAAGCATGCCGATGCTGCTCTTTTTAGCACCCGCACATGGATTTGTGCCAAAACGCGTTTTAAGCATGCTCATGCATCTTTTGGTAGACGCGGACGCAGTTTTCTGCAAAACCACACGATATGCATGCAAATGGTGCTTTTGGCAGAACGCGCACGTGGATTTCGACCAAACGACGTGAAAAGCATGCCCATGCTGCTCTTTTTAGCACCCGCACATGGATTTGTGCCAAAACGCGTTTTAATCATGCACATGCATCTTTTGGTAGACGCGGACGCAGTTTTCTGCAAAACCACACGATATGCATGCAAATGGTGCTTTTGGCAGAACGCGCACGTGGATTTCTACCAAAGGACGTGAAAAGCATGCCGATGCTGCTCTTTTTAGCACGCGCACATGGATTTTTGCCAAAACGCGTTTTAAGCATGCACATGCATCTTTTAGTAGACGCGGACGCAGTTTTCTGCAAAACCACGCGATATGCATGCAAATGGTGCTTTTGGCAGAACGCGCACATGGATTTCTACCAAACGACGTGAAAAACATGCCGATGCTGCTCTTTTTAGCACCCGCACATGGATTTGTGCTAAAACGCGTTTTAAGCATGCACATGCATCTTTTGGTAGACGCGGACGCAGTTTTCTGCAAAACCACACGATATGCATGCGAATGGTGCTTTTGGCAGAACGCGCACGTGGATTTCTACCAAAGGACGTGAAAAGCATGCACATGCATCTTTTGGTAGACGCGGACGCAGTTTTCTGCAAAACCACACGATATGCATGCAAATGGTGCTTTTGGCAGAACGCGCGCGTGGATTTCTACCAAACGACGTGAAAAGCATGCCGATGCTGCTCTTTTTAGCACCCGCACATGGAATTGTGCCAAAACGCGTTTTAAGCATGCACATGCATCTTTTGGTAGACGCGGACGCAGTTTTCTGCAAAACAACACGATATGCATGCAAAATGGTGCTTTTGGCAGAACGCGCACGTGGATTTCTAGCAAACGACGTGAAAAGCATGCCGATGCTGCTCTTTTTAGCACCCGCACATGGATTTGTGACAAAATGCGTTTTAAGCATGCACATGCATCTTTTGGTAGACGCGGACGCAGTTTTCTGCAAAACCACACGATATGCATGCAAATGGTGCTTTTGGCAGAACGCGCACGTGGATTTCTACCAAACGACGTGAAAAGCATGCCGATGCTGCTCTTTTTAGCACCCGCACATGGATTTGTGCCAAAACGCGTTTTAAGCATGCACATGCATCTTTTGGTAGACACGGACGCAGTTTTCTGCAAAACCACACGATATGCATGCAAATGGTGCTTTTGGCAGAAAGCGCAAGTGGATTTCTACCAAACGACGTGAAAAGCATGCCGATACTGCTCTTTTTAGCACCCGCACATGGATTTGTGCCAAAACGCGTTTTAAGCATGTACATGCATCTTTTGGTAGACGCGGACGCAGTTTTCTGCAAAACCACACGATATGCATGCAAATGGTGCTTTTGGCAGAACGCGCACGTGGATTTCTACCTAACGACGTGAAAAGCATGCCGATGCTGCTCTTTTTAGCACCCGCACATGGAGTTGTGCCAAAACGC
Source organism: Dermacentor variabilis (assembly GCF_050947875.1). Classification (NCBI taxonomy): domain Eukaryota; kingdom Metazoa; phylum Arthropoda; class Arachnida; order Ixodida; family Ixodidae; genus Dermacentor; species Dermacentor variabilis. The sequence goes on from NW_027460839.1 coordinate 15,820, forward strand.
GTTTTAAGTATGCACATGCATCTTTTGGTAGACGCGGACGCAGTTTTCAGCAAAACCACACGATATGCATGCAAATGGTGCTTTTGGCAGAACGCGCACGTGGATTTCTACCAAACGACGTGAAAAGCATGCCGATGCTGCTCTTTTTAGCACCCGCACATGAATTTCTGCGAAAACGCGTTTTAAGCATGCACATGCATCTTTTGGTAGACGCGGACGCAGTTTTCTGCAAAACCACACGATATGCATGCAAATGGTGCTTTTGGCAGAACGCGCACGTGGATTTCTACCAAACGACGTGAAAAGCATGCCGATGCTGCTCTTTTTAGCACCCGCACATAGATTTGTGCCAAAACGCGTTTTAAGCATGCACATGCATGTTTAGGTAGACGCGGACGCAGTTTTCTGCAAAACAACACGATATGCATGCAAATGGTGCTTTTGGCAGACCGCGCACGTGGATTTCTACCAAACGACGTGAAAAGCATGCCGATGCTGCTCTTTTTAGCACCCGCACATGGATTTGTGCCAAAACGCGTTTTAAGCATGCACATGCATCTTTTGGTAGACGCGGACGCAGTTTTCTGCAAAACCACACGATATGCATGCAAATGGTGCTTTTGGCAGAACGCGCACGTAGATTTCTACCAAACGACGTGAAAAGCATGCCGATGCTGCTCTTTTTAGCACCCGCACATGGATTTTTGCCAAAACGCGTTTTAAGCATGCACATGCATCTTTTGGTAGACGCGGACGCAGTTTTCTGCAAAACCACACGATATGCATGCAAATGGTGCTTTTGGCAGAACGCGCACGTGGATTTCTACCAAACGACGTGAAAAGCATGCCGATGCTGCTCTTTTTAGCACCCGCACATGAATTTGTGCTAAAACGCGTTTTAAGCATGCACATGCATCTTTTGGTAGACGCGGACGCAGTTTTCTGCAAAACCACACGATATGCATGCGAATGGTGCTTTTGGCAGAACGCGCACGTGGATTTCTACCAAAGGACGTGAAAAGCATGCACATGCATCTTTTGGTAGACGCGGACGCAGTTTTCTGCAAAACCACACGATATGCCTGCAAATGGTTCTTTTGGCAGAACGCGCGCGTGGATTTCTACCAAACGACGTGAAAAGCATGCCGATGCTGCTCTTTTTAGCACCCGCACATGGAATTTTGCCAAAACGCGTTTTAAGCATGCACATGCATATTTTGGTAGACGCGGACGCAGTTTTCTGCAAAACAACACGATATGCATGCAAATGGTGCTTTTGCAGAACGCGCACGTGGATTTCTACCAAACGACGTGAAAAGCATGCCGATGCTGCTCTTTTTAGCACCCGCACATGGATTTGTGCCAAAACGCGTTTTAAGCATGCACTTGCATCTTTTGGTAGACACGGACGCAGTTTTCTGCAAAACCACACGATATGCATGCAAATGGTGCTTTTGGCAGAACGCGCACGTGGATTTCTGCCAAACTACGTGAAAAGCATGCCGATGCTGCTCTTTTTAGCACCCGCACATGGATTTGTGCCAAAACGCGTTTTAAGCATGCACATGCATCTTTTGGTAGACGCGGACCCAGTTTTCTGCTAAACCACACGATATGCATGCAAATGGTGCTTTTGGCAGAACGCGCACGTGGATTTCTACCAAACGACGTGAAAAGCATGCCCACGCTGCTCTTTTTAGCACCCGCACATGGATTTGTGACAAAACGCGTTTTCAGCATGCACATGCTTCTTTTGGTAGACGCGGACGCAGTTTTCTGCAAAACCACACGATATGCATGCAAATGGTGCTTTTGGCAGAACGCGCACGTGCATTTCTACCAAACGACGTGAAAAGCATGCCGATGCTGCTCTTTTTAGCACCCGCACATGGATTTGTGCCAAAACGCGTTTTAAGCATGCTCATGCATCTTTTGGTAGACGCGGACGCAGTTTTCTGCAAAACCACACGATATGCATGCAAATGGTGCTTTTGGCAGAACGCGCACGTGGATTTCGACCAAACGACGTGAAAAGCATGCCCATGCTGCTCTTTTTAGCACCCGCACATGGATTTGTGCCAAAACGCGTTTTAATCATGCACATGCATCTTTTGGTAGACGCGGACGCAGTTTTCTGCAAAACCACACGATATGCATGCAAATGGTGCTTTTGGCAGAACGCGCACGTGGATTTCTACCAAAGGACGTGAAAAGCATGCCGATGCTGCTCTTTTTAGCACCCGCACATGGATTTTTGCCAAAACGCGTTTTAAGCATGCACATGCATCTTTTAGTAGACGCGGACGCAGTTTTCTGCAAAACCACGCGATATGCATGCAAATGGTGCTTTTTGCAGAACGCGCACATGGATTTCTACCAAACGACGTGAAAAGCATGCCGATGCTGCTCTTTTTAGCACCCGCACATGGATTTGTGCTAAAACGCGTTTTAAGCATGCACATGCATCTTTTGGTAGACGCGGACGCAGTTTTCTGCAAAACCACACGATATGCATGCGAATGGTGCTTTTGGCAGAACGCGCACGTGGATTTCTACCAAAGGACGTGAAAAGCATGCACATGCATCTTTTGGTAGACGCGGACGCAGTTTTCTGCAAAACCACACGATATGCATGCAAATGGTGCTTTTGGCAGAACGCGCGCGTGGATTTCTACCAAACGACGTGAAAAGCATGCCGATGCTGCTCTTTTTAGCACCCGCACATGGAATTGTGCCAAAACGCGTTTTAAGCATGCACATGCATCTTTTGGTAGACGCGGACGCAGTTTTCTGCAAAACAACACGATATGCATGCAAATGGTGCTTTTGGCAGAACGCGCACGTGGATTTCTACCAAACGACGTGAAAAGCATGCCGATGCTGCTCTTTTTAGCACCCGCACATGGATTTGTGACAAAATGCGTTTTAAGCATGCACATGCATCTTTTGGTAGACGCGGACGCAGTTTTCTGCAAAACCACACGATATGCATGCAAATGGTGCTTTTGGCAGAACGCGCACGTGGATTTCTACCAAACGACGTGAAAAGCATGCCGATGCTGCTCTTTTTAGCACCCGCACATGGATTTGTGCCAAAACGCGTTTTAAGCATGCACATGCATCTTTTGGTAGACACGGACGCAGTTTTCTGCAAAACCACAAGATATGCATGCAAATGGTGCTTTTGGCAGAAAGCGCAAGTGGATTTCTACCAAACGACGTGAAAAGCATGCCGATACTGCTCTTTTTAGCACCCGCACATGGATTTGTGCCAAAACGCGTTTTAAGCATGTACATGCATCTTTTGGTAGACGCGGACGCAGTTTTCTGCAAAACCACACGATATGCATGCAAATGGTGCTTTTGGCAGAAATCGCACGTGGATTTCTACCAAACGACGTGAAAAGCATGCCGATGCTGCTCTTTTTAGCACCCGCACATGGAGTTGTGCCAAAACGCGTTTTAAGTATGCACATGCATCTTTTGGTAGACGCGGACGCAGTTTTCAGCAAAACCACACGATATGCATGCAAATGGTGCTTTTGGCAGAACGCGCACGTGGATTTCTACCAAACGACGTGAAAAGCATGCCGATGCTGCTCTTTTTAGCACCCGCACATGAATTTCTGCGAAAACGCGTTTTAAGCATGCACATGCATCTTTTGGTAGACGCGGACGCAGTTTTCTGCAAAACCACACGATATGCATGCAAATGGTGCTTTTGGCAGAACGCGCACGTGGATTTCTACCAAACGACGTGAAAAGCATGCCGATGCTGCTCTTTTTAGCACCCGCACATAGATTTGTGCCAAAACGCGTTTTAAGCATGCACATGCATGTTTTGGTAGACGCGGACGCAGTTTTCTGCAAAACAACACGATATGCATGCAAATGGTGCTTTTGGCAGAACGCGCACGTGGATTTCTACCAAACGACGTGAAAAGCATGCCGATGCTGCTCTTTTTAGCACCCGCACATGGATTTGTGCCAAAACGCGTTTTAAGCATGCACATGCATCTTTTGGTAGACGCGGACGCAGTTTTCTGCAAAACCACACGATATGCATGCAAATGGTGCTTTTGGCAGAACGCGCACGTGGATTTCTACCAAACGACGTGAAAAGCATGCCGAGGCTGCTCTTTTTAGCACCCGCACATGGATTTTTGCCAAAACGCGTTTTAAGCATGCACATGCATCTTTTGGTAGACGCGGACGCAGTTTTCTGCAAAACCACACGATATGCATGCAAATGGTGCTTTTGGCAGAACGCGCACGTGGATTTCTACCAAACGACGTGAAAAGCATGCCGATGCTGCTCTTTTTAGCACCCGCACATGGATTTGTGCTAAAACGCGTTTTAAGCATGCACATGCATCTTTTGGTAGACGCGGACGCAGTTTTCTGCAAAACCACACGATATGCATGCGAATGGTGCTTTTGGCAGAACGCGCACGTGGATTTCTACCAAAGGACGTGAAAAGCATGCACATGCATCTTTTGGTAGACGCGGAAGCAGTTTTCTGCAAAACCACACGATATGCATGCAAATGGTGCTTTTGGCAGAACGCGCGCGTGGATTTCTACCAAACGACGTGAAAAGCATGCCGATGCTGCTCATTTTAGCACCCGCACATGGAATTGTGCCAAAACGCGTTTTAAGCATGCACATGCATATTTTGGTAGACGCGGACGCAGTTTTCTGCAAAACAACACGATATGCATGCAAATGGTGCTTTTGGCAGAACGCGCACGTGGATTTCTACCAAACGACGTGAAAAGCATGCCGATGCTGCTCTTTTTAGCACCCGCACATGGATTTGTGCCAAAATGCGTTTTAAGCATGCACATGCTGGTAGACGCGGACGCAGTTTTCTGCAAAACCACACGATATGCATGCAAATGGTGCTTTTGGCAGAACGCGCACGTGGATTTCTACCAAACGACGTGAAAAGCATGCCGATGCTGCTCTTTTTAGCACCCGCACATGGATTTTTGCCAAAACGCGTTTTAAGCACGCACACGCATCTTTTGGTAGACGCGCACGCAGTTTTCTGCAAAACCACACGATATGCATGCAAATATTGCTTTTGGCAGAACGCGCACGTGGATTTCTACCAAACGACGTGAAAAGCATGCCGATGCTGCTCTTTTTAGCACCCGCACATGGATTTGTGTCAAAACGCGTTTTAAGCCTGCACATGCATCTTTTGGTAGACGCGGACGCAGTTTTCTGCAAAACCACACGATATGCATGCAAATGGTGCTTTTGGCAGAACGCGCACGTGGATTTCTACCAAACGACGTGAAAAGCATGCCGATGCTGCTCTTTTTAGCACCCGCACATGGATTTGTGCCAAAACGCGTTTTAAGCATGCACATGCATCTTTTGGTAGACACGGACGCAGTTTTCTGCAAAACCACACGATATGCATGCAAATGGTGCTTTTGGCAGAAAGCGCACGTGGATTTCTACCAAACGACGTGAAAAGCATGCCGATGCTGCTCTTTTTAGCACCCGCACATGGATTTGTGCCAAAACGCGTTTTAAGCATGTACATGCATCTTTTGGTAGACGCGGACGCAGTTTTCTGCAAAACCACACGATATGCATGCAAATGGTGCTTTTGGCAGAACGCGCACGTGGATTTCTACCAAACGACGTGAAAAGCATGCCGATGCTGCTCTTTTTAGCACCCGCACATGGAGTTGTGCCAAAACGCGTTTTAAGTAGGCACATGCATCTTTTGGTAGACGCGGACGCAGTTTTCTGCAAAACAACACGATATGCATGCAAATGGTGCTTTTGGCAGAACGCGCACGTGGATTTCTACCAAACGACGTGAAAAGCATGCCGATGCTGCTCTTTTTAGCACCCGCACATGGATTTGTGCCAAAATGCGTTTTAAGCATGCACATGCTGGTAGACGCGGACGCAGTTTTCTGCAAAACCACACGATATGCATGCAAATGGTGCTTTTGGCAGAACGCGCACGTGGATTTCTACCAAACGACGTGAAAAGCATGCCGATGCTGCTCTTTTTAGCACCCGCACATGGATTTGTGCCAAAATGCGTTTTAAGCATGCACATGCTGGTAGACGCGGACGCAGTTTTCTGCAAAACCACACGATATGCATGCAAATGGTGCTTTTGGCAGAACGCGCACGTGGATTTCTACCAAACGACGTGAAAAGCATGCCGATGCTGCTCTTTTTAGCACCCGCACATGGATTTGTGCCAAAACGCGTTTTAAGCATGCACATGCATCTTTTGGTAGACACGGACGCAGTTTTCTGCAAAACCACACGATATGCATGCAAATGGTGCTTATGGCAGAAAGCGCACGTGGATTTCTACCAAACGACGTGAAAAGCATGCCGATGCTGCTCTTTTTAGCACCCGCACATGGATTTGTGCCAAAACGCGTTTTAAGCATGTACATGCATCTTTTGGTAGACGCGGACGCAGTTTTCTGCAAAACCACACGATATGCATGCAAATGGTGCTTTTGGCAGAACGCGCACGTGGATTTCTACCAAACGACGTGAAAAGCATGCCGATGCTGCTCTTTTTAGCACCCGCACATGGAGTTGTGCCAAAACGCGTTTTAAGTAGGCACATGCATCTTTTGGTAGACGCGGACGCAGTTTTCAGCAAAACCACATGATATGCATGCAAATGGTGCTTTTGGCAGAACGCGCACGTGGATTTCTACCAAACGACGCGAAAAGCATGCCGATGCTGCTCTTTTTAGCACCCGCACATGAATTTCTGCGAAAACGCGTTTTAAGCATGCACATGCATCTTTTGGTAGACGCGGACGCAGTTTTCTGCAAAACCACACGATATGCATGCAAATGGTGCTTTTGGCAGAACGCGCACGTGGATTTCTACCAAACGACGTGAAAAGCATGCCGACGCTGCTCTTTTTAGCACCCGCACATAGATTTGTGCCAAAACGCGTTTTAAGCATGCACATGAATCTTTTGGTAGACGCGGACGCAGTTTTCTGCAAAACAACACGATATGCATGCAAATGGTGCTTTTGGCAGAACGCGCACGTGGATTTCTACCAAACGACGTGAAAAGCATGCCGATGCTGCTCTTTTTAGCACCCGCACATGGATTTGTGCCAAAACGCGTTTTAAGCATGCACATGCATCTATTGGTAGACGCGGACGCAGTTTTCTGCAAAACCACACGATATGCATGCAAATGGTGCTTTTGGCAGAACGCGCACGTGGATTTCTACCAAACGACGTGAAAAGCATGCCGATGCTGCTCTTTTTAGCACCCGCACATGGATTTTTGCCAAAACGCGTTTTAAGCATGCACATGCATCTTTTGGTAGACGCGGACGCAGTTTTCTGCAAAACCACACGATATGCATGCAAATGGTGCTTTTGGCAGAACGCGCACGTGGATTTCTACCAAACGACGTGAAAAGCATGCACATGCATCTTTTGGTAGACGCGGACGCAGTTTTCTGCAAAACCACACGATATGCATGCAAGTGGTGCTTTTGGCAGAACGCGCACGTGGATTTCTACCAAACGACGTGAAAAGCATGCCGATGCTGCTCTTTTTAGCACCCGCACATGGATTTGTGCCAAAACGCGTTTTAAGCATGCACATGCATCTTTTGGTAGACGCGGACGCAGTTTTCTGCAAAACCACACGATATGCATGCAAATGGTGCTTTTGGCAGAACGCGCACGTGGATTTCTACCAAACGACGTGAAAAGCATGCCGAGGCTGCTCTTTTTAGCACCCGCACATGGATTTTTGCCAAAACGCGTTTTAAGCATGCACATGCATCTTTTGGTAGACGCGGACGCAGTTTTCTGCAAAACCACACGATATGCATGCAAATGGTGCTTTTGGCAGAACGCGCACGTGGATTTCTACCAAACGACGTGAAAAGCATGCCGATGCTGCTCTTTTTAGCACCCGCACATGGATTTGTGCTAAAACGCGTTTTAAGCATGCACATGCATCTTTTGGTAGACGCGGACGCAGTTTTCTGCAAAACCACACGATATGCATGCGAATGGTGCTTTTGGCAGAACGCGCACGTGGATTTCTACCAAAGGACGTGAAAAGCATGCACATGCATCTTTTGGTAGACGCGGAAGCAGTTTTCTGCAAAACCACACGATATGCATGCAAATGGTGCTTTTGGCAGAACGCGCGCGTGGATTTCTACCAAACGACGTGAAAAGCATGCCGATGCTGCTCATTTTAGCACCCGCACATGGAATTGTGCCAAAACGCGTTTTAAGCATGCACATGCATATTTTGGTAGACGCGGACGCAGTTTTCTGCAAAACAACACGATATGCATGCAAATGGTGCTTTTGGCAGAACGCGCACGTGGATTTCTACCAAACGACGTGAAAAGCATGCCGATGCTGCTCTTTTTAGCACCCGCACATGGATTTGTGCCAAAATGCGTTTTAAGCATGCACATGCTGGTAGACGCGGACGCAGTTTTCTGCAAAACCACACGATATGCATGCAAATGGTGCTTTTGGCAGAACGCGCACGTGGATTTCTACCAAACGACGTGAAAAGCATGCCGATGCTGCTCTTTTTAGCACCCGCACATGGATTTTTGCCAAAACGCGTTTTAAGCACGCACACGCATCTTTTGGTAGACGCGCACGCAGTTTTCTGCAAAACCACACGATATGCATGCAAATATTGCTTTTGGCAGAACGCGCACGTGGATTTCTACCAAACGACGTGAAAAGCATGCCGATGCTGCTCTTTTTAGCACCCGCACATGGATTTGTGTCAAAACGCGTTTTAAGCCTGCACATGCATCTTTTGGTAGACGCGGACGCAGTTTTCTGCAAAACCACACGATATGCATGCAAATGGTGCTTTTGGCAGAACGCGCACGTGGATTTCTACCAAACGACGTGAAAAGCATGCCGATGCTGCTCTTTTTAGCACCCGCACATGGATTTGTGCCAAAACGCGTTTTAAGCATGCACATGCATCTTTTGGTAGACACGGACGCAGTTTTCTGCAAAACCACACGATATGCATGCAAATGGTGCTTTTGGCAGAAAGCGCACGTGGATTTCTACCAAACGACGTGAAAAGCATGCCGATGCTGCTCTTTTTAGCACCCGCACATGGATTTGTGCCAAAACGCGTTTTAAGCATGTACATGCATCTTTTGGTAGACGCGGACGCAGTTTTCTGCAAAACCACACGATATGCATGCAAATGGTGCTTTTGGCAGAACGCGCACGTGGATTTCTACCAAACGACGTGAAAAGCATGCCGATGCTGCTCTTTTTAGCACCCGCACATGGAGTTGTGCCAAAACGCGTTTTAAGTAGGCACATGCATCTTTTGGTAGACGCGGACGCAGTTTTCTGCAAAACAACACGATATGCATGCAAATGGTGCTTTTGGCAGAACGCGCACGTGGATTTCTACCAAACGACGTGAAAAGCATGCCGATGCTGCTCTTTTTAGCACCCGCACATGGATTTGTGCCAAAATGCGTTTTAAGCATGCACATGCTGGTAGACGCGGACGCAGTTTTCTGCAAAACCACACGATATGCATGCAAATGGTGCTTTTGGCAGAACGCGCACGTGGATTTCTACCAAACGACGTGAAAAGCATGCCGATGCTGCTCTTTTTAGCACCCGCACATGGATTTGTGCCAAAATGCGTTTTAAGCATGCACATGCTGGTAGACGCGGACGCAGTTTTCTGCAAAACCACACGATATGCATGCAAATGGTGCTTTTGGCAGAACGCGCACGTGGATTTCTACCAAACGACGTGAAAAGCATGCCGATGCTGCTCTTTTTAGCACCCGCACATGGATTTGTGCCAAAACGCGTTTTAAGCATGCACATGCATCTTTTGGTAGACACGGACGCAGTTTTCTGCAAAACCACACGATATGCATGCAAATGGTGCTTATGGCAGAAAGCGCACGTGGATTTCTACCAAACGACGTGAAAAGCATGCCGATGCTGCTCTTTTTAGCACCCGCACATGGATTTGTGCCAAAACGCGTTTTAAGCATGTACATGCATCTTTTGGTAGACGCGGACGCAGTTTTCTGCAAAACCACACGATATGCATGCAAATGGTGCTTTTGGCAGAACGCGCACGTGGATTTCTACCAAACGACGTGAAAAGCATGCCGATGCTGCTCTTTTTAGCACCCGCACATGGAGTTGTGCCAAAACGCGTTTTAAGTAGGCACATGCATCTTTTGGTAGACGCGGACGCAGTTTTCAGCAAAACCACATGATATGCATGCAAATGGTGCTTTTGGCAGAACGCGCACGTGGATTTCTACCAAACGACGCGAAAAGCATGCCGATGCTGCTCTTTTTAGCACCCGCACATGAATTTCTGCGAAAACGCGTTTTAAGCATGCACATGCATCTTTGGTAGACGCGGACGCAGTTTTCTGCAAAACCACACGATATGCATGCAAATGGTGCTTTTGGCAGAACGCGCACGTGGATTTCTACCAAACGACGTGAAAAGCATGCCGACGCTGCTCTTTTTAGCACCCGCACATAGATTTGTGCCAAAACGCGTTTTAAGCATGCACATGAATCTTTTGGTAGACGCGGACGCAGTTTTCTGCAAAACAACACGATATGCATGCAAATGGTGCTTTTGGCAGAACGCGCACGTGGATTTCTACCAAACGACGTGAAAAGCATGCCGATGCTGCTCTTTTTAGCACCCGCACATGGATTTGTGCCAAAACGCGTTTTAAGCATGCACATGCATCTATTGGTAGACGCGGACGCAGTTTTCTGCAAAACCACACGATATGCATGCAAATGGTGCTTTTGGCAGAACGCGCACGTGGATTTCTACCAAACGACGTGAAAAGCATGCCGATGCTGCTCTTTTTAGCACCCGCACATGGATTTTTGCCAAAACGCGTTTTAAGCATGCACATGCATCTTTTGGTAGACGCGGACGCAGTTTTCTGCAAAACCACACGATATGCATGCAAATGGTGCTTTGGCAGAACGCGCACGTGGATTTCTACCAAACGACGTGAAAAGCATGCACATGCATCTTTTGGTAGACGCGGACGCAGTTTTCTGCAAAACCACACGATATGCATGCAAGTGGTGCTTTTGGCAGAACGCGCACGTGGATTTCTACCAAACGACGTGAAAAGCATGCCGATGCTGCTCTTTTTAGCCCCCGCACATGGATTTGTGCCAAAACGCGTGTTAGGCATGCACATGCATCTTTTGTAGACGCGGACGCAGTTTTCTGCAAAACCACACGATATGCATGCAAATGGTGCTTTTGGCAGAACGCGCACGTGGATTTCTACCAAACTACGTGAAAAGCACGCCGATGCTGCTCTTTTTAGCCATTGCACATGGATTTGTGCCAAAACGCATTTTAAGCATGCACATGCATCTTTTGGTACACGCGGACGCAGTTTTCTGCAAAACCACACGATATGCATGCAAATGGTGTTTTTGGCAGAATGCGCACGTGGATTTCTACCAAACGACGTGAAAAGCATGCCGATGCTGCTCTTTTTATCACCCGCACATGGATTTGTGTTAAAACGCGTTTTAAGCATGCACATGCATCTTTGGTAGACGCGGACGCAGTTTTCTGAAAAACCACACGATATGCATGCAAATGGTGCTTTTGGCAGAACGCGCACGTGGATTTCTACCAAACGACGTGAAAAGCATGCCGATGCTGCTCTTTTTAGCACCCGCACATGGATTTGTGCCAAAACGCGTTTCAAGCATGCACATGCATCTTTTGTGGACGCGGACGCAGTTTTCTGCAAAACCACACGATATGCATGCAAATGGTGCTTTTCGCAGAACGCGCACGTGGATTTCTACCAAACGACGTGAAAAGCATGCCGATGCTGCTCTTTTTATCACCCGCACATGGATTTGTGCCAAAACGCGTTTTAAGCATGCACATGCATCTTTTGGTAGACGCGGACGCAGTTGTCTGCAATACCACACGATATGCATGCAAATGGTGCTTTTGGCAGAACGCGCACGTGGATTTCTACCAAACGACGTGAAAAGCATGGCGATGCTGCTCTTTTTAGCACCCGCACAAGGATTTGTGCCAAAACGCGTTTTAAGCATGCACATGCATCTTTTGGTAGACGCGGACGCAGTTTTCTGAAAAACCACACGATATGCATGCAAATGGTGCTTTTGGCAGAACGCGCACGTGGATTTCTACCAAACGACGTGAAAAGCATGCCGATGCTGCTCTTTTTAGCACCCGCACATGGATTTGTGCCAAAACGCGTTTCAAGCATGCACATGCATCTTTTGGTGGACGCGGACGCAGTTTTCTGCAAAACCACACGATATGCATGCAAATGGTGCTTTTCGCAGAACGCGCACGTGGATTTCTACCAAACGACGTGAAAAGCATGCCGATGCTGCTGTTTTTATCACCCGCACATGGATTTGTGCCAAAACGCGTTTTAAGCATGCACATGCATCTTTTGGTAGACGCGGACGCAGTTGTCTGCAAAACCACACGATATGCATGCAAATGGTGCTTTTGGCAGAACGCGCACGTGGATTTCCACCAAACGACGTGAAAAGCATGCCGATGCTGCACTTTTTAGCACCCGCACATGGATTTGTGCCAAAACGCGTTTTAAGCATGCACATGCATCTTTTGGTAGACGCGGACGCAGTTTTCTGCAAAACCACACGATATGAATGCAAATGGTGCTTTTGGCAGAACGCGCACGTGGATTTCTACCAAACGACGTGAAAAGCATGCCGATGCTGCTCTTTTTAGCACCCGCACATGAATTTGTGCCAAAACGCGTTTTAAGCATGTACATGCATCTTTTGGTAGACGCGGACGCAGTTTTCTGCAAAACCACACGATATGCATGCAAATGGTGCTTTTGGCAGAACGCGCACGTGGATTTCTACCAAACGACGTGAAAAGCGTGCCGATGGTGCCCTTTTTAGCACCCGCACATGGATTTGTGCCAAAACGCGTTCTAAGCATGCACATGCATCTTTTGGTAGGCGCGGACGCAGTTTTCTGCAAAACCACACGATATGCATGCAAATGGTGCTTTTGGCAGAACGCGCCCGTGGATTTCTACCAAACGACGTGAAAAGCATGCCGATGCAGCTCTTTTAAGCACCCGCACATGGATTTGTGCCAAACCCGTTTTAAGCATGCACATGCATCTTTTGGTAGACGCGGACGCAGTTTTCTGAAAAACCACACGATATGCATGCAAATGGTGCTTTTGGCAGAACGCGCACGTGGATTTCTACCAAACGACGTGAAAAGCATGCCGATGCTGCTCTTTTTAGCACCCGCACATGGATTTGTGCCAAAACGCGTTTTAAGCATGCACATGCATCTTTTGGTAGACGCGGACGCAGTTTTCTGCAAAACCACACGGTATGCATGCAAATGGTGCTTTTGGCAGAACGCGCACGTGGATTTCTATCAAACGACGTTAAAAGCATGCCGATGCTGCTCTTTTTAGCACCCGCACATGGATTTGTGCTAAAACGCGTTTTAAGCATGCACATGCATCTTTTGGTAAACGCGGACGCAGTTTTCTGCAAAACCACATGATATGCATGTAAATTGTGCTTTTGGCAGAACGCGCTCGTGGATTTCTACCAAACGACGTGAAAAGCATGCCGATGCTGCTCTTTTTAGCACCCGTACATGGATTTGTGCCAAAACGCGTTTTAAGCATGCACATGCATCTTTTGGTAGACGCGGACGCAGTTTTCTGCAAAACCACACGATATGCATGCAAATGGTGCTTTTGGCAGAACGCGCACGTCGATTTCTACCAAACGACGTGAAAAGCATGCCGATGCTGCTCTTTTTAGCACCCGCACATGGATTTGTGGCAAAACGCGTTTTAAGCATGCACATGCATCTTTTGGTAGACGCGGACGCAGTTTTCTGCAAAACCACACGATATGCATGCAAATGGTGCTTTTGGCAGAACGCGCACGTGGATTTCCACCAAACGACGTGAAAAGCATGCCGATGCTGCTCTATTTAGCACCCGCACATGGATTTGTGCCAAAACGCGTTTTAAGCATGCACATGCATCTTTTGGTAGACGCGGACGCAGTTTTCTGCAAAACCACACTATATGCATGCAAATGGTGCTTTTGGCAGAACGCGCACGTGGATTTCTACCAAACGACGTGAAAAGCATGCCGATGCTGCTCTTTTTAGCACCCGCACATGGATTTGTGCCAAAACGCGTTTTAGCATGCACATGCATCTTTTGGTAGACGCGGACGCTGTTTTCTGCAAAACCACACGATATGCATGCAAATGGTGCTTTTGGCAGAACGCGCACGTGAATTTCTACCAAACGACGTGAAAAGCATGCCGATGCTGCTCTTTTTAGCACCCGCACATGGATTTGTGCCAGAACGCGTGTTAAGCATGCATATGCATCTTTTGGTAGACGCGGACGCAGTTTTCTGCAAAACCACATGATATGCATGCAAATGGTGCTTTTGGCAGAACGCGCACGTGGATTTCCACCAAACGACGTGAAAAGCATGCCGATGCTGCTCTATTTAGCACCCGCACATGGATTTGTGCCAAAACGCGTTTTAAGCATGCATATGCATCTTTTGGTAGACGCGGACGCAGTTTTCGGCAAAACCACACTATATGCATGCAAATGGTGCTTTTGGCAGAACGCGCACGTGGATTTCTACCAAACGACGTGAAAAGCATGCCGATGCTGCTCTTTTTAGCACCCGCACATGGATTTGTGCCAAAACGCGTTTTAAGCATGCACATGCATCTTTTGGTAGACGCGGACGCAGTTTTCTGCAAAACCACATGATATGCATGTAAATTGTGCTTTTGGCAGAACGCGCTCGTGGATTTCTACCAAACGACGTGAAAAGCATGCCGATGCTGCTCTTTTTAGCACCCGTACATGGATTTGTGCCAAAACGCGTTTTAAGCATGCACATGCATCTTTTGGTAGACGCGGACGCAGTTTTCTGCAAAACCACACGATAGGCATGCAAATGGTGCTTTTGGCAGAACGCGCACGTCGATTTCTACCAAACGACGTGAAAAGCATGCCGATGCTGCTCTTTTTAGCACCCGCACATGGATTTGTGCCAAAACGCGTTTTAAGCATGCACATGCATCTTTTGGTAGACGCGGACGCAGTTTTCTGAAAAACCACGTGATATGCATGAAAATGGTGCTTTTGGCAGAACGCGCACGTGGATTTCTACCAAACGACGTGAAAAGCATGCCGATGCTGCTCTTTTTAGCACCCACACATGGACTTGTGCCAAAACGCGTTTTAAGCATGCACATGCATCTTTTGGTAGACGCGGACGCAGTTTTCTATAAAACCACACGATATGTATGCAAATGGTGCTTTTGGCAGAACGCGCACGTGGATTTCTACCAAACGACGTGAAAAGCATGCCGATGCTGCTCTTTTTAGCACCCGCACATAGATTTGTGCCAAAACTCGTTTTAAGCATGCACATGCATCTTTTGGTAGACGCGGACGCAGTTTTCTGCAAAACCAGACGATATGCATGCAAATGGTGGTTTTGGCAGAACGCGCACGTGGATTTCTACCAAACGACGTGAAGAGCATGCCGATGCTGCTCTTTTTAGCACCCGCACATGGATTTGTGCCAAAACGCGTTTTAAGCATGCACATGCATCTTTTGGTAGACGCGGACGCAGTTTTCTGCAAAACCACACGATATGCATGCAAATGGTGCTTTTGGCAGAACGCGCACGTGGATTTCCACCAAACGACGTGAAAAGCATGCCGATGCTGCTCTATTTAGCACCCGCACATGGATTTGTGCCAAAACGCGTTTTAAGCATGCACATGCATCTTTTGGTAGACGCGGACGCAGTTTTCTGCAAAACCACACTATATGCATGCAAATGGTGCTTTTGGCAGAACGCGCACGTGGATTTCTACCAAACGACGTGAAAAGCATGCCGATGCTGCTCTTTTTAGCACCCGCACATGGAGTTGTGCCAAAACGCGTTTTAAGTAGGCACATGCATCTTTTGGTAGACGCGGACGCAGTTTTCAGCAAAACCACATGATATGCATGCAAATGGTGCTTTTGGCAGAACGCGCACGTGGATTTCTACCAAACGACGCGAAAAGCATGCCGATGCTGCTCTTTTTAGCACCCGCACATGAATTTCTGCGAAAACGCGTTTTAAGCATGCACATGCATCTTTTGGTAGACGCGGACGCAGTTTTCTGCAAAACCACACGATATGCATGCAAATGGTGCTTTTGGCAGAACGCGCACGTGGATTTCTACCAAACGACGTGAAAAGCATGCCGACGCTGCTCTTTTTAGCACCCGCACATAGATTTGTGCCAAAACGCGTTTTAAGCATGCACATGAATCTTTTGGTAGACGCGGACGCAGTTTTCTGCAAAACAACACGATATGCATGCAAATGGTGCTTTTGGCAGAACGCGCACGTGGATTTCTACCAAACGACGTGAAAAGCATGCCGATGCTGCTCTTTTTAGCACCCGCACATGGATTTGTGCCAAAACGCGTTTTAAGCATGCACATGCATCTATTGGTAGACGCGGACGCAGTTTTCTGCAAAACCACACGATATGCATGCAAATGGTGCTTTTGGCAGAACGCGCACGTGGATTTCTACCAAACGACGTGAAAAGCATGCCGATGCTGCTCTTTTTAGCACCCGCACATGGATTTTTGCCAAAACGCGTTTTAAGCATGCACATGCATCTTTTGGTAGACGCGGACGCAGTTTTCTGCAAAACCACACGATATGCATGCAAATGGTGCTTTTGGCAGAACGCGCACGTGGATTTCTACCAAACGACGTGAAAAGCATGCACATGCATCTTTTGGTAGACGCGGACGCAGTTTTCTGCAAAACCACACGATATGCATGCAAGTGGTGCTTTTGGCAGAACGCGCACGTGGATTTCTACCAAACGACGTGAAAAGCATGCCGATGCTGCTCTTTTTAGCCCCCGCACATGGATTTGTGCCAAAACGCGTGTTAGGCATGCACATGCATCTTTTGGTAGACGCGGACGCAGTTTTCTGCAAAACCACACGATATGCATGCAAATGGTGCTTTTGGCAGAACGCGCACGTGGATTTCTACCAAACTACGTGAAAAGCACGCCGATGCTGCTCTTTTTAGCCATTGCACATGGATTTGTGCCAAAACGCATTTTAAGCATGCACATGCATCTTTTGGTACACGCGGACGCAGTTTTCTGCAAAACCACACGATATGCATGCAAATGGTGTTTTTGGCAGAATGCGCACGTGGATTTCTACCAAACGACGTGAAAAGCATGCCGATGCTGCTCTTTTTAGCACCCGCACATGGATTTTTGCCAAAACGCGTTTTAAGCATGCACATGCATCTTTTGGTAGACGCGGACGCAGTTTTCTGCAAAACCACACGATATGCATGCAAATGGTGCTTTTGGCAGAACGCGCACGTGGATTTCTACCAAACGACGTGAAAAGCATGCACATGCATCTTTTGGTAGACGCGGACGCAGTTTTCTGCAAAACCACACGATATGCATGCAAGTGGTGCTTTTGGCAGAACGCGCACGTGGATTTCTACCAAACGACGTGAAAAGCATGCCGATGCTGCTCTTTTTAGCCCCCGCACATGGATTTGTGCCAAAACGCGTGTTAGGCATGCACATGCATCTTTTGGTAGACGCGGACGCAGTTTTCTGCAAAACCACACGATATGCATGCAAATGGTGCTTTTGGCAGAACGCGCACGTGGATTTCTACCAAACTACGTGAAAAGCACGCCGATGCTGCTCTTTTTAGCCATTGCACATGGATTTGTGCCAAAACGCATTTTAAGCATGCACATGCATCTTTTGGTACACGCGGACGCAGTTTTCTGCAAAACCACACGATATGCATGCAAATGGTGTTTTTGGCAGAATGCGCACGTGGATTTCTACCAAACGACGTGAAAAGCATGCCGATGCTGCTCTTTTTATCACCCGCACATAGATTTGTGTTAAAACGCGTTTTAAGCATGCACATGCATCTTTGGTAGACGCGGACGCAGTTTTCTGAAAAACCACACGATATGCATGCAAATGGTGCTTTTGGCAGAACGCGCACGTGGATTTCTACCAAACGACGTGAAAAGCATGCCGATGCTGCTCTTTTTAGCACCCGCACATGGATTTGTGCCAAAACGCGTTTCAAGCATGCACATGCATCTTTTGTGGACGCGGACGCAGTTTTCTGCAAAACCACACGATATGCATGCAAATGGTGCTTTTCGCAGAACGCGCACGTGGATTTCTACCAAACGACGTGAAAAGCATGCCGATGCTGCTCTTTTTATCACCCGCACATGGATTTGTGCCAAAACGCGTTTTAAGCATGCACATGCATCTTTTGGTAGACGCGGACGCAGTTGTCTGCAAAACCACACGATATGCATGCAAATGGTGCTTTTGGCAGAACGCGCACGTGGATTTCTACCAAACGACGTGAAAAGCATGGCGATGCTGCTCTTTTTAGCACCCGCACAAGGATTTGTGCCAAAACGCGTTTTAAGCATGCACATGCATCTTTTGGTAGACGCGGACGCAGTTTTCTGAAAAACCACACGATATGCATGCAAATGGTGCTTTTGGCAGAACGCGCACGTGGATTTCTACCAAACGACGTGAAAAGCATGCCGATGCTGCTCTTTTTAGCACCCGCACATGGATTTGTGCCAAAACGCGTTTCAAGCATGCACATGCATCTTTTGGTGGACGCGGACGCAGTTTTCTGCAAAACCACACGATATGCATGCAAATGGTGCTTTTCGCAGAACGCGCACGTGGATTTCTACCAAACGACGTGAAAAGCATGCCGATGCTGCTGTTTTTATCACCCGCACATGGATTTGTGCCAAAACGCGTTTTAAGCATGCACATGCATCTTTTGGTAGACGCGGACGCAGTTGTCTGCAAAACCACACGATATGCATGCAAATGGTGCTTTTGGCAGAACGCGCACGTGGATTTCCACCAAACGACGTGAAAAGCATGCCGATGCTGCACTTTTTAGCACCCGCACATGGATTTGTGCCAAAACGCGTTTTAAGCATGCACATGCATCTTTTGGTAGACGCGGACGCAGTTTTCTGCAAAACCACACGATATGAATGCAAATGGTGCTTTTGGCAGAACGCGCACGTGGATTTCTACCAAACGACGTGAAAAGCATGCCGATGCTGCTCTTTTTAGCACCCGCACATGAATTTGTGCCAAAACGCGTTTTAAGCATGTACATGCATCTTTTGGTAGACGCGGACGCAGTTTTCTGCAAAACCACACGATATGCATGCAAATGGTGCTTTTGGCAGAACGCGCACGTGGATTTCTACCAAACGACGTGAAAAGCGTGCCGATGGTGCCCTTTTTAGCACCCGCACATGGATTTGTGCCAAAACGCGTTCTAAGCATGCACATGCATCTTTTGGTAGGCGCGGACGCAGTTTTCTGCAAAACCACACGATATGCATGCAAATGGTGCTTTTCGCAGAACGCGCACGTGGATTTCTACCAAACGACGTGAAAAGCATGCCGATGCTGCTCTTTTTATCACCCGCACATGGATTTGTGCCAAAACGCGTTTTAAGCATGCACATGCATCTTTTGGTAGACGCGGACGCAGTTGTCTGCAAAACCACACGATATGCATGCAAATGGTGCTTTTGGCAGAACGCGCACGTGGATTTCTACCAAACGACGTGAAAAGCATGGCGATGCTGCTCTTTTTAGCACCCGCACAAGGATTTGTGCCAAAACGCGTTTTAAGCATGCACATGCATCTTTTGGTAGACGCGGACGCAGTTTTCTGAAAAACCACACGATATGCATGCAAATGGTGCTTTTGGCAGAACGCGCACGTGGATTTCTACCAAACGACGTGAAAAGCATGCCGATGCTGCTCTTTTTAGCACCCGCACATGGATTTGTGCCAAAACGCGTTTCAAGCATGCACATGCATCTTTTGGTGGACGCGGACGCAGTTTTCTGCAAAACCACACGATATGCATGCAAATGGTGCTTTTCGCAGAACGCGCACGTGGATTTCTACCAAACGACGTGAAAAGCATGCCGATGCTGCTCTTTTTATCACCCGCACATGGATTTGTGCCAAAACGCGTTTTAAGCATGCACATGCATCTTTTGGTAGACGCGGACGCAGTTGTCTGCAAAACCACACGATATGCATGCAAATGGTGCTTTTGGCAGAACGCGCACGTGGATTTCTACCAAACGACGTGAAAAGCATGCCGATGCTGCTCTTTTTAGCACCCGCACATGGATTTTTGCCAAAACGCGTTTTAAGCATGCACATGCATCTTTTGGTAGACGCGGACGCAGTTTTCTGCAAAACCACACGATATGCATGCAAATGGTGCTTTTGGCAGAACGCGCACGTGGATTTCTACCAAACGACGTGAAAAGCATGCACATGCATCTTTTGGTAGACGCGGACGCAGTTTTCTGCAAAACCACACGATATGCATGCAAATGGTGCTTTTGGCAGAACGCGCACGTGGATTTCTACCAAACGACGTGAAAAGCATGCCGATGCTGCTCTTTTTAGCCCCCGCACATGGATTTGTGCCAAAACGCGTGTTAAGCATGCACATGCATCTTTTGGTAGACGCGGACGCAGTTTTCTGCAAAACCACACGATATGCATGCAAATGGTGCTTTTGGCAGAACGCGCACGTGGATTTCTACCAAACTACGTGAAAAGCACGCCGATGCTGCTCTTTTTAGCCATTGCACATGGATTTGTGGCAAAACGCATTTTAAGCATGCACATGCATCTTTTGGTACACGCGGACGCAGTTTTCTGCAAAACCACACGATATGCATGCAAATGGTGCCTTTGGCAGAATGCGCACGTGGATTTCTACCAAACGACGTGAAAAGCATGCCGATGCTGCTCTTTTTATCACCCGCACATGGATTTGTGCCAAAACGCGTTTCAAGCATGCACATGCATCTTTTGTGGACGCGGACGCAGTTTTCTGCAAAACCACACGATATGCATGCAAATGGTGCTTTTGGCAGAACGCGCGCGTGGATTTCTACCAAACGACGTGAAAAGCATGCCGATGCTGCTCTTTTTAGCACCCGCACATGGATTTGTGCCAAAACGCGTTTCAAGCATGCACATGCATCTTTTGGTGGACGCGGACGCAGTTTTCTGCAAAACCACACGATATGCATGCAAATGGTGCTTTTCGCAGAACGCGCACGTGGATTTCTACCAAACGACGTGAAAAGCATGCCGATGCTGCTGTTTTTATCACCCGCACATGGATTTGTGCCAAAACGCGTTTTAAGCATGCACATGCATCTTTTGGTAGACGCGGACGCAGTTGTCTGCAAAACCACACGATATGCATGCAAATGGTGCTTTTGGCAGAACGCGCACGTGGATTTCCACCAAACGACGTGAAAAGCATGCCGATGCTGCACTTTTTAGCACCCGCACATGGATTTGTGCCAAAACGCGTTTTAAGCATGCAGATGCATCTTTTGGTAGACGCGGACGCAGTTTTCTGCAAAACCACACGAAATGCATGCAAATGGTGCTTTTGGCAGAACGCGCACGTGGATTTCTACCAAACGACGTGAAAAGCATGCCGATGCTGCTCTTTTTAGCCCCCGCACATGGATTTGTGCCAAAACGCGTTTTAAGCGTGCACATGCATCTTTTGGTAGACGCGGACGAAGTTTTCTGCAAAACCACACGATATGCATGCAAATGGTGCTTTTGGCAGAACGCGCACGTGGATTTCTACCAAAAGACGTGAAAAGCATGCCGATGCTGCTCTTTTTAGCACCCGCACATGGATTTGTGTCAAAACGCGTTTTAAGCATGCACATGCATCTTTTGGTAGACGCGGACGCAGTTTTCTGCAAAACCACACGAAATGCATGCAAATGGTGCTTTTGGCAGAACGCGCACGTGGATTTCTACCAAACGACGTGAAAAGCATGCCGATTCTGCACTTTTTAGCACCCGCACATGGATTTGTGCCAAAACGCGTTTTAAGCATGCAGATGCATCTTTTGGTAGACGCGGACGCAGTTTTCTGCAAAACCACACGAAATGCATGCAAATGGTGCTTTTGGCAGAACGCGCACGTGGATTTCTACCAAACGACGTGAAAAGCATGCCGATGCTGCTCTTTTTAGCCCCCGCACATGGATTTGTGCCAAAACGCGTTTTAAGCGTGCACATGCATCTTTTGGTAGACGCGGACGAAGTTTTCTGCAAAACCACACGATATGCATGCAAATGGTGCTTTTGGCAGAACGCGCACGTGGATTTCTACCAAAAGACGTGAAAAGCATGCCGATGCTGCTCTTTTTAGCACCCGCACATGGATTTGTGTCAAAACGCGTTTTAAGCATGCACATGCATCTTTTGGTAGACGCGGACGCAGTTTTCTGCAAAACCACACGAAATGCATGCAAATGGTGCTTTTGGCAGAACGCGCACGTGGATTTCTACCAAACGACGTGAAAAGCATGCCGATGCTGCTCTTTTTAGCCCCCGCACATGGATTTGTGCGAAAACGCGTTTTAAGCGTGCACATGCATCTTTTGGTAGACGCGGACGAAGTTTTCTGCAAAACCACACGATATGCATGCAAATGGTGCTTTTGGCAGAACGCGCACGTGGATTTCTACCAAACGACGCGAAAAGCATGCCGATGCTGCTCTTTTTAGCACCCGCACATGGATTTGTGCCAAAACGCGTTTTAAGCATGCACATGCATCTTTTGGTAGACGCGGACGCAGTTTTCTGCAAAACCACACGATATGCATGCAAATGGTGCTTTTGGCAGAACGCGCACGTGGATTTCTACCAAACGACGTGAAAAGCATGCCGATGCTGCTCTTTTTAGCACCCGCACATGGATTTGTGCCAAAACGCGTTTTAAGCATGCACATGCATCTTTTGGTAGACGCGGACGCAGTTTTCTGCAAAACCACACGATATGCATGCAAATGGTGCTTTTGGCAGAACGCGCACGTGGATTTCTACCAAACGACGTGAAAAGTATGCCGATGCTGCTCTTTTTAGCACCCGCACATGGATTTGTGCCAAAACGCGTTTTAAGCATGCACATGCATCTTTTGGTAGACGCGGACGCAGTTTTCTGAAAAACCACACGATATGCATGCAAATGGTGCTTTTGGCAGAACGCGCACGTGGATTTCTACCAAACGACGTGAAAAGCATGCCGATGCTGCTCTTTTTAGCACCCGCACATGGATTTGTGCCAAAACGCGTTTTAAGCATGCACATGCATCTTTTGGTAGACGCGGACGCAGTTTTCTGCAAAACCACACGATATGCATGCAAATGGTGCTTTTGGCAGAACGCGCACGTGGATTTCTACCAAACGACGTGAAAAGCATGCCGATGCTGCTCTTTTTAGCACCCGCACATGGATTTGTGCCAAAACGCGTTTTAAGCATGCACATGGATCTTTTGGTAGACGCGGACGCAGTTTTCTGCAAAACCACACGATATGCATGGAAATGTGCTTTTGGCGGAACGCGAACGTGGATTTCTACCAAACGACGTGAAAAGCATGCCGATGCTGCTCTTTTTAGCCCGCGCACATGGATATGTGCCAAAACGCGTTTTAAGCGTGCACATGCATCTTTTGGTAGACGCGGACGAAGTTTTCTGCAAAACCACACGATATGCATGCAAATGGTGCTTTTGGCAGAACGCGCACGTGGATTTCTACCAAACGACGCGAAAAGCATGCCGATGCTGCTCTTTTTAGCACCCGCACATGGATTTGTGCCAAAACGCGTTTTAAGCATGCACATGCATCTTTTGTGGACGCGGACGCAGTTTTCTGCAAAACCACACGATATGCATGCAAATGGTGCTTTTGGCAGAACGCGCGCGTGGATTTCTACCAAACGACGTGAAAAGCATGCCGATGCTGCTCTTTTTAGCACCCGCACATGGATTTGTGCCAAAACGCGTTTCAAGCATGCACATGCATCTTTTGGTGGACGCGGACGCAGTTTTCTGCAAAACCACACGATATGCATGCAAATGGTGCTTTTCGCAGAACGCGCACGTGGATTTCTACCAAACGACGTGAAAAGCATGCCGATGCT
This sequence comes from Dermacentor variabilis, assembly GCF_050947875.1. Classification (NCBI taxonomy): domain Eukaryota; kingdom Metazoa; phylum Arthropoda; class Arachnida; order Ixodida; family Ixodidae; genus Dermacentor; species Dermacentor variabilis. Next base: position 40,072 of record NW_027460839.1, read on the forward strand.
GCTGTTTTTATCACCCGCACATGGATTTGTGCCAAAACGCGTTTTAAGCATGCACATGCATCTTTTGGTAGACGCGGACGCAGTTGTCTGCAAAACCACACGATATGCATGCAAATGGTGCTTTTGGCAGAACGCGCACGTGGATTTCCACCAAACGACGTGAAAAGCATGCCGATGCTGCACTTTTTAGCACCCGCACATGGATTTGTGCCAAAACGCGTTTTAAGCATGCAGATGCATCTTTTGGTAGACGCGGACGCAGTTTTCTGCAAAACCACACGAAATGCATGCAAATGGTACTTTTGGCAGAACGCGCACGTGCATTTCTACCAAACGACGTGAAAAGCATGCCGATGCTGCTCTTTTTAGCCCCCGCACATGGATTTGTGCCAAAACGCGTTTTAAGCGTGCACATGCATCTTTTGGTAGACGCGGACGAAGTTTTCTGCAAAACCACACGATATGCATGCAAATGGTGCTTTTGGCAGAACGCGCACGTGGATTTCTACCAAACGACGTGAAAAGCATGCCGATGCTGCTCTTTTTAGCACCCGCACATGGATTTGTGTCAAAACGCGTTTTAAGCATGCACATGCATCTTTTGGTAGACGCGGACGCAGTTTTCTGCAAAACCACACGAAATGCATGCAAATGGTGCTTTTGGCAGAACGCGCACGTGGATTTCTACCTAACGACGTGAAAAGCATGCCGATGCTGCTCTTTTTAGCCCCCGCACATGGATTTGTGCCAAAACGCGTTTTAAGCGTGCACATGCATCTTTTGGTAGACGCGGACGAAGTTTTCTGCAAAACCACACGATATGCATGCAAATGGTGCTTTTGGCAGAACGCGCACGTGGATTTCTACCAAACGACGCGAAAAGCATGCCGATGCTGCTCTTTTTAGCACCCGCACATGGATTTGTGCCAAAACGCGTTTTAAGCATGCACATGCATCTTTTGGTAGACGCGGACGCAGTTTTCTGCAAAACCACACGATATGCATGCAAATGGTGCTTTTGGCAGAACGCGCACGTGGATTTCTACCAAACGACGTGAAAAGCATGCCGATGCTGCTCTTTTTAGCACCCGGACATGGATTTGCGCCAAAACGCGTTTTAAGCATGCACATGCATCTTTTGGTAGACGCGGACGCAGTTTTCTGCAAAACCACACGATATGCATGCAAATGGTGCTTTTGGCAGAACGCGCACGTGGATTTCTACCAAACGACGTGAAAAGTTTGCCGATGCTGCTCTTTTTAGCACCCGCACATGGATTTGTGCCAAAACGCGTTTTAAGCATGCACATGCATCTTTTGGTAGACGCGGACGCAGTTTTCTGAAAAACCACACGATATGCATGCAAATGGTGCTTTTGGCAGAACGCGCACGTGGATTTCTACCAAACGACGTGAAAAGCATGCCGATGCTGCTCTTTTTAGCACCCGCACATGGATTTGTGCCAAAACGCGTTTTAAGCATGCACATGCATCTTTTGGTAGACGCGGACGCAGTTTTCTGAAAAACCACACGATATGCATGCAAATGGTGCTTTTGGCAGAACGCGCACGTGGATTTCTACCAAACGACGTGAAAAGCATGCCGATGCTGCTCTTTTTAGCACCCGCACATGGATTTGTGCCAAAACGCGTTTTAAGCATGCACATGCATCTTTTGGTAGACGCGGACGCAGTTTTCTGCAAAACCACACGATATGCATGCAAATGGTGCTTTTGGCAGAACGCGCACGTGGATTTCTACCAAACGACGTGAAAAGCATGCCGATGCTGCTCTTTTTAGCACCCGCACATGGATTTGTGCCAAAACGCGTTTTAAGCATGCACATGGATCTTTTGGTAGACGCGGACGCAGTTTTCTGCAAAACCACACGATATGCATGCAAATGTGCTTTTGGCGGAACGCGCACGTGGATTTCTACCAAACGACGTGAAAAGCATGCCGATGCTGCTCTTTTTAGCCCGCGCACATGGATATGTGCCAAAACGCGTTTTAAGCGTGCACATGCATCTTTTGGTAGACGCGGACGAAATTTTCTGCAAAACCACACGATATGCATGCAAATGGTGCTTTTGGCAGAACGCGCACGTGGATTTCTACCAAACGACGTGAAAAGCATGCCGATGCTGCTCTTTTTAGCACCCGCACATGGATTTGTGCCAAAACGCGTTTTAAGCATGCGCATGCATCTTTTGGTAGACGCGCACGCAGTTTTCTGCAAAACCACACGATATGCATGCAAATGGTGCTTTTGGCAGAACGCGCACGTGGATTTCTACCAAACGACGTGAAAAGTATGCCGACGCTGCACTTTTTAGCACCCGCACATGGATTTGTGCCAAAACGCGTTTTAAGCATGCAGATGCATCTTTTGGTAGACGCGGACGCAGTTTTCTGCAAAACCACACGAAATGCATGCAAATGGTACTTTTGGCAGAACGCGCACGTGGATTTCTACCAAACGACGTGAAAAGCATGCCGATGCTGCTCTTTTTAGCCCCCGCACATGGATTTGTGCCAAAACGCGTTTTAAGCGTGCACATGCATCTTTTGGTAGACGCGGACGAAGTTTTCTGCAAAACCACACGATATGCATGCAAATGGTGCTTTTGGCAGAACGCGCACGTGGATTTCTACCAAACGACGTGAAAAGCATGCCGATGCTGCTCTTTTTAGCACCCGCACATGGATTTGTGTCAAAACGCGTTTTAAGCATGCACATGCATCTTTTGGTAGACGCGGACGCAGTTTTCTGCAAAACCACACGAAATGCATGCAAATGGTGCTTTTGGCAGAACGCGCACGTGGATTTCTACCTAACGACGTGAAAAGCATGCCGATGCTGCTCTTTTTAGCCCCCGCACATGGATTTGTGCCAAAACGCGTTTTAAGCGTGCACATGCATCTTTTGGTAGACGCGGACGAAGTTTTCTGCAAAACCACACGATATGCATGCAAATGGTGCTTTTGGCAGAACGCGCACGTGGATTTCTACCAAACGACGCGAAAAGCATGCCGATGCTGCTCTTTTTAGCACCCGCACATGGATTTGTGCCAAAACGCGTTTTAAGCATGCACATGCATCTTTTGGTAGACGCGGACGCAGTTTTCTGCAAAACCACACGATATGCATGCAAATGGTGCTTTTGGCAGAACGCGCACGTGGATTTCTACCAAACGACGTGAAAAGCATGCCGATGCTGCTCTTTTTAGCACCCGGACATGGATTTGCGCCAAAACGCGTTTTAAGCATGCACATGCATCTTTTGGTAGACGCGGACGCAGTTTTCTGCAAAACCACACGATATGCATGCAAATGGTGCTTTTGGCAGAACGCGCACGTGGATTTCTACCAAACGACGTGAAAAGTTTGCCGATGCTGCTCTTTTTAGCACCCGCACATGGATTTGTGCCAAAACGCGTTTTAAGCATGCACATGCATCTTTTGGTAGACGCGGACGCAGTTTTCTGAAAAACCACACGATATGCATGCAAATGGTGCTTTTGGCAGAACGCGCACGTGGATTTCTACCAAACGACGTGAAAAGCATGCCGATGCTGCTCTTTTTAGCACCCGCACATGGATTTGTGCCAAAACGCGTTTTAAGCATGCACATGCATCTTTTGGTAGACGCGGACGCAGTTTTCTGCAAAACCACACGATATGCATGCAAATGGTGCTTTTGGCAGAACGCGCACGTGGATTTCTACCAAACGACGTGAAAAGCATGCCGATGCTGCTCTTTTTAGCACCCGCACATGGATTTGTGCCAAAACGCGTTTTAAGCATGCACATGGATCTTTTGGTAGACGCGGACGCAGTTTTCTGCAAAACCACACGATATGCATGCAATTGTGCTTTTGGCGGAACGCGCACGTGGATTTCTACCAAACGACGTGAAAAGCATGCCGATGCTGCTCTTTTTAGCCCGCGCACATGGATATGTGCCAAAACGCGTTTTAAGCGTGCACATGCATCTTTTGGTAGACGCGGACGAAGTTTTCTTCAAAACCACACGATATGCACGCAAATGGTGCTTTTGGCAGAACGCGCACGTGGATTTCTACCAAACGACGCGAAAAGCATGCCGATGCTGCTCTTTTTAGTACCCGCACATGGATTTGTGCCAAAACGCGTTTTAAGCATGCACATGCATCTTTTGGTAGACGCGGACGCAGTTTTCTGCAAAACCACACGATATGCATGCAAATGGTGCTTTTGGCAGAACGCGCACGTGGATTTCTACCAAACGACGTGAAAAGCATGCCGATGCTGCTCTTTTTAGCACCCGCACATGGATTTGTGCCAAAACGCGTTTTAAGCATGCACATGCATCTTTTGGTAGACGCGGACGCAGTTTTCTGCAAAACCACACGATATGCATGCAAATGGTGCTTTTGGCAGAACGCGCACGTGGATTTCTACCAAACGACGTGAAAAGCATGCCGATGATGCTCTTTTTAGCACCCGCACATGGATTTGTGCCAAAACGCGTTTTAAGCATGCACATGCATCTTTTGGTAGACGCGGACGCAGTTTACTGCAAAACCACACGATACGCATGCAAATGGTGCTTTTGGCAGAACGCGCACGTGGATTTCTACCAAACGACGTGAAAAGCATGCCGATGCTGCTCTTTTTAGCACCCGCACATGGATTTCTGCCAAAACGCGTTTTAAGCATGCACATGCATCTTTTGGTAGACGCGGACCCAGTTTTCTGCTAAACCACACGATATGCATGCAAATGGTGCTTTTGGCAGAACGCGCACGTGCATTTCTACCAAACGACGTGAAAAGCATGCCGATGCTGCTCTTTTTACCACCCGCACATGGATTTGTGCCAAAACGTGTTTTAAGCATGCACATGCATCTTTTGGCAGACGCGGACGCAGTTTTCTGCAAAACCACACGATATGCATGCAAATGGTGCTTTTGGCAGAACGCGCACGTGGATTTCTACCAAACGACGCGAAAAATATGCCGATGCTGCTCTTTTTAGCACCCGCACATGGATTTGTGCCAAAACGCGTTTTAAGCAATCACATGCATGTTTTGGTAGACGCGGACGCAGTTTTCTGCAAAACCACACGATATGCATGCAAATGGTGCTTTTGGCAGAACGCGCACGTGTATTTCTACCAAACGACGTGAAAAGCATGCCGATGCTGCTCTTTTTAGCACCCGCACATGGATTTGTGCCAAAACGCGTTTTAAGCATGCACATGCATCTTTTGGTAGACGCGGACGCAGTTTTCTGCAAAACCACACGATATGCATGCAAATGGTGCTTTTGGCAGAACGCGCACGTGGATTTCTACCAAACGACGTGAAAAGCATGCCGATGCTGCTCTTTTTAGCACCCGCACATGGATTTGTGCCAAAACGCGTTTTAAGCATGCACATGCATCTTTTGGTAGACGCGGACGCAGTTTTCTGCAAAACCACACGATATGCATGCAAATGGTGCTTTTGGCAGAACGCGCACGTGGATTTCTACCAAACGACGTGAAAAGCATGCCGATGATGCTCTTTTTAGCACCCGCACATGGATTTGTGCCAAAACGCGTTTTAAGCATGCACATGCATCTTTTGGTAGACGCGGACGCAGTTTACTGCAAAACCACACGATACGCATGCAAATGGTGCTTTTGGCAGAACGCGCACGTGGATTTCTACCAAACGACGTGAAAAGCATGCCGATGCTGCTCTTTTTAGCACCCGCACATGGATTTCTGCCAAAACGCGTTTTAAGCATGCACATGCATCTTTTGGTAGACGCGGACCCAGTTTTCTGCTAAACCACACGATATGCATGCAAATGGTGCTTTTGGCAGAACGCGCACGTGCATTTCTACCAAACGACGTGAAAAGCATGCCGATGCTGCTCTTTTTACCACCCGCACATGGATTTGTGCCAAAACGCGTTTTAAGCATGCACGTGCATCTTTTGGTAGACGCGGACGCAGTTTTCTGCAAAACCACACGATATGTATGCAAATGGTGCTTTTGGCAGAACGCGCACGTGGATTTCTACCAAACGACGTGAAAAGCATGCCGATGCTGCTCTTTTTAGCACCCGCACATGGATTTGTGCCAAAACGCGTTTTAAGCATGCACATGCATCTTTTGGTAGACACGGACGCAGTTTTCTGCAAAACCACACGATATGCATGCAAATGGTGCTTTTGGCAGAACGCGCACGTGGATTTCTACCAAACGACGTGAAAAGCATGCCGATGCTGCTATTTTTAGCACCCGCACATGGATTTGTGCCAAAACGCGTTTTAAGCATGCACATGCATCCTTTGGTAGACGCGGACGCAGTTTTCTGCAAAACCACACGATATGCATGCAAATGGTGCTTTTGGTAGAACGCGCACGTGGATTTCTACCAAACGACGTGAAAAGCATGCCGATGCTGCTCTTTTTAGCACCCGCACATGGATTTGTGCCAAAACGCGTTTTAAGCATGCACATGCATCTTTTGGTAGACGCGGACGCAGTTTTCTGCAAAACCACACGATATGCATGCAAATGGTGCTTTTGGCAGAACGCGCACGTGTATTTCTTCCAAACGACGTGAAAAGCATGCCGATGCTGCTCTTTTTAGCACCCGCACATGGATTTGTGCCAAAACGCGTTTTAAGCATGCACATGCATCTTTTGGTAGACGCGGACGCAGTTTTCTGCAAAACCACACGATATGCATGCAAATGGTGCTTTTGGCAGAACGCGCACGTGCATTTCTACCAAACGACGTGAAAAGCATGCCGATGCTGCTCTTTTTAGCACCCGCACATGGATTTGTGCCAAAACGCGTTTTAAGCATGCACATGCATCTTTTGGTAGACGCGGACGCAGTTTTCTGCAAAACCACACGATATGCATGCAAATGGTGCTTTTGGCAGAACGCGCACGTGGATTTCTACCAAACAACGTGAAAAGCATGCCGCTGCTGCTCTTTTTAGCACCCGCACATGGATTTGTGCCAAAACGCGTTTTAAGCATGCACATGCATCTTTTGGTAGACGCGGACGCAGTTTTCTGCAAAACCACACGATATACATGCAAATGGTGCTTTTGGCAGAACGCGCACGTGGACTTCTACCAAACGACGTGAAAAGCATGCCGATGTTGCTCTTTTTAGCACCCGCACATGGATTTGTGCCAAAACGCGTTTTAAGCATGCACATGCATCTTTTGGTAGACGCGGACGCAGTTTTCTGCAAAACCACACGATATGCATGCAAATGGTGCTTTTGGCAGAACGCGCACGTGGATTTCTACCAAACGACGTGAAAAGCATGCCGATGCTGCTCTTTTTAGCACCCGCACATGGATTTGTGCGAAAACGCGTTTTAAGCATGCACATGCATCTTTTGGTAGACGCGGACGCAGTTTTCTGCAAAACCACACGATATGCATGCAAATGGTGCTTTTGGCAGAACGCGCACGTGGATTTCTACCAAACGACGTGAAAAGCATGCCGATGCTGCTCTTTTTAGCACCCGCACATGGATTTGTGCCAAAGCGCGTTTTAAGCATGCACATGGATCTTTTGGTAGACGCGGACGCAGTTTTCTGCAAAACCACACGATATGCATGCAAATGTGCTTTTGGCGGAACGCGCACGTGGATTTCTACCAAACGACGTGAAAAGCATGCCGATGCTGCTCTTTTTAGCCCGCGCACATGGATATGTGCCAAAACGCGTTTTAAGCGTGCACATGCATCTTTTGGTAGACGCGGACGAAGTTTTCTGCAAAACCACACGATATGAATGCAAATGGTGCTTTTGGCAGAACGCGCACGTGGATTTCTACCAAACGACGCGAAAAGCATGCCGATCCTGCTCTTTTTAGCACCCGCACATGGATTTGTGCCAAAACGCATTTTAAGCATGCACATGCATCTTTTGGTAGACGCGGACGCAGTTTTCTGCAAAACCACACGATATGCATGCAAATGGTGCTTTTGGCAGAACGCGCACGTGGATTTCTACCAAACGACGTGAAAAGCATGCCGATGCTGCTCTTTTTAGCACCCGCACATGGATTTGTGCCAAAACGCGTTTTAAGCATGCGCATGCATCTTTTGGTAGACGCGGACGCAGTTTTCTGCAAAACCACACGATATGCATGCAAATGGTGCTTTTGGCAGAACGCGCACGTGGATTTCTACCAAACGACGTGAAAAGTATGCCGATGCTGCTCTTTTTAGCACCCGCACATGGATTTGTGCCAAAACGCGTTTTAAGCATGCACATGCATCTTTTGGTAGACGCGGACGCAGTTTTCTGAAAATCCAAACGATATGCACGCAAATGTTGCTTTTGGCAGAACGCGCACGTGGATTTCTACCAAACGACGTGAAAAGCATGCCGATGCTGCTCTTTTTAGCACCCGCACATGGATTTGTGCCAAAACGCGTTTTAAGCATGCACATGCATCTTTTGGCAGACGCGGACGCAGTTTTCTGCAAAACCACACGATATGCATGCAAATGGTGCTTTTGGCAGAACGCGCACGTGGATTTCTACCAAACGACGCGAAAAATATGCCGATGCTGCTCTTTTTAGCACCCGCACATGGATTTGTGCCAAAACGCGTTTTAAGCATGCACATGCATGTTTTGGTAGACGCGGACGCAGTTTTCTGCAAAACCACACGATATGCATGCAAATGGTGCTTTTGGCAGAACGCGAACGTGGATTTCTACCAAACGACGTGAAAAGCATGCCGATGCTGCTCTGCTCTTTTTAGCACCCGCACATGGATTTGTGCCAAAACGCGTTTTAAGCATGCACATGCATCTTTTGGTAGACGCGGACGCAGTTTTCTGCAAAACCACACGATATGCATGCAAATGGTGCTTTTGGCAGAACGCGCACGTGCATTTCTACCAAACGACGTGAAAAGCATGCCGATGCTGCTCTTTTTAGCACCCGCACATGGATTTGTGCCAAAACGCGTTTTAAGCATGCACATGGATCTTTTGGTAGACGCGGACGCAGTTTTCTGCAAAACCACACGATATGCATGCAAATGTGCTTTTGGCGGAACGCGCACGTGGATTTATACCAAACGACGTGAAAAGCATGCCGATGCTGCTCTTTTTAGCCCGCGCACATGGATATGTGCCAAAACGCGTTTTAAGCGTGCACATGCATCTTTTGGTAGACGCGGACGAAGTTTTCTGCAAAACCACACGATATGCATGCAAATGGTGCTTTTGGCAGAACGCGCACGTGGATTTCTACCAAACGACGCGAAAAGCATGCCGATGCTGCTCTTTTTAGCACCCGCACATGGATTTGTGCCAAAACGCGTTTTAAGCATGCACATGCATCTTTTGGTAGACGCGGACGCAGTTTTCTGCAAAACCACACGATATGCATGCAAATGGTGCTTTTGGCAGAACGCGCACGTGGATTTCTACCACACGACGTGAAAAGCATGCCGATGCTGCTCTTTTTAGCACCCGCACATGAATTTGTGCCAAAACGTGTTTTAAGCATGCACATGCATCTTTTGGTAGACGCGGACGCAGTTTTCTGCAAAACCACACGATATGCATGCAAATGGTGTTTTTGGCAGAACGCGCACGTGGATTTCTACCAAACGACGTGAAAAGCATGCCGATGCTGCTCTTTTTAGCACCCGCACATGGATTTGTGCCAAAACGCGTTTTAAGCATGCACATGGATCTTTTGGTAGACGCGGACGCAGTTTTCTGCAAAACCACACGATATGCATGCAAATGTGCTTTGGCAGAACGCGCACGTGGATTTCTACCAAACGACGTGAAAAGCATGCCGATGCTGCTCTTTTTAGGCCCCGCACATGGATATGTGCCAAAACGCGTTTTAAGCGTGCACATGCATCTTTTGGTAGACGCGGACGAAGTTTTCTGCAAAACCACACGATATGCACGCAAATGGTGCTTTTGGCAGAACGCGCACGTGGATTTCTACCAAACGACGCGAAAAGCATGCCGATGCTGCTCTTTTTAGCACCCGCACATGGATTTGTGCCAAAACGCGTTTTAAGCATGCACATGCATCTTTTGGTAGACGCGGACGCAGTTTTCTGCAAAACCACACGATATGCATGCAAATGGTGCTTTTGGCAGAACGCGCACGTGGATTTCTACCAAACGACGTGAAAAGCATGCCGATGCTGCTCTTTTTAGCACCCGCACATGGATTTGTGCCAAAACGCGTTTTAAGCATGCACATGCATCTTTTGGTAGACGCGGACGCAGTTTCTCTAAAACAACACGATATGCATGCAAATGGTGCTTTTGGCAGAACGCGCACGTGGATTTCTACCAAACGACGTGAAAAGCATGCGAATGCTGCTCTTTTTAGCACCGCACATGGATTTGTGCCAAAACGCGTTTTAAGCATGCACATGCATCTTTTGGTAGACGCGGACGCAGTTTTCTGCAAAACCACACAATATGCAAGAAAATGGTGCTTTTGGCAGAACGCGCACGTCGATTTCTACCAAACGACGTGAAAAGTATGCCGATGCTGCTCTTTTTAGCACCCGCACATGGATTTTTGCCAAAACGCGTTTTAAGCATGCACATGCATCTTTTGGTAGACGCGGACGCAGTTTTCTGCAAAACCACACGATATGCATGCAAATGGTGCTTTTGGCAGAACGCGCACGTGTATTTCTACCAAACGACGTGAAAAGCATGCCGATGCTGCTCTTTTTAGCACCCGCACATGGATTTGTGCCAAAACGCGTTTTAAGCATGCACATGCATCCTTTGGTAGACGCGGACGCAGTTTTCTGCAAAACCACACGATATGCATGCAAATGGTGCTTTTGGTAGAACGCGCACGTGGATTTCTACCAAACGACGTGAAAAGCATGCCGATGCTGCTCTTTTTAGCACCCGCACATGGATTTGTGCCAAAACGCGTTTTAAGCATGCACATGCATCTTTTGGTAGACGCGGACGCAGTTTTCTGCAAAACCACACGATATGCATGCAAATGGTGCTTTTGGCAGAACGCGCACGTGTATTTCTACCAAACGACGTGAAAAGCATGCCGATGCTGCTCTTTTTAGCACCCGCACATGGATTTGTGCCAAAACGCGTTTTAAGCATGCACATGCATCTTTTGGTAGACGCGGACGCAGTTTTCTGCAAAACCACACGATATGCATGCAAATGGTGCTTTTGGCAGAACGCGCACGTGCATTTCTACCAAACGACGTGAAAAGCATGCCGATGCTGCTCTTTTTAGCACCCGCACATGGATTTGTGCCAAAACGCGTTTTAAGCATGCACATGCATCTTTTGGTAGACGCGGACGCAGTTTTCTGCAAAACAACACGATATGCATGCAAATGGTGCTTTTGGCAGAACGTGCACGTGGATTTCTACCAAACGACGTGAAAAGCATGCCGATGCTGCTCTTTTTAGCACCCGCACATGGATTTGTGCCAAAACGCGTTTTAAGCATGCACATGCATCTTTTGGTAGACGCGGACGCAGTTTTCTGCAAAACCACACAATATGCAAGAAAATGGTGCTTTTGGCAGAACGCGCACGTGGATTTCTACCAAACGACGTGAAAAGTATGCCGATGCTGCTCTTTTTAGCACCCGCACATGGATTTTTGCCAAAACGCGTTTTAAGCATGCACATGCATCTTTTGGTAGACGCGGACGCAGTTTTCTGCAAAACCACACGATATGCATGCAAATGGTGCTTTTGGCAGAAAGCGCACGTGTATTTCTACCAAACGACGTGAAAAGCATGCCGATGCTGCTCTTTTTAGCACCCGCACATGGATTTGTGCCAAAACGCGTTTTAAGCATGCACATGCATCCTTTGGTAGACGCGGACGCAGTTTTCTGCAAAACCACACGATATGCATGCAAATGGTGCTTTTGGTAGAACGCGCACGTGGATTTCTACCAAACGACGTGAAAAGCATGCCGATGCTGCTCTTTTTAGCACCCGCACATGGATTTGTGCCAAAACGCGTTTTAAGCATGCACATGCATCTTTTGGTAGACGTGGACGCAGTTTTCTGCAAAACCACACGATATGCATGCAAATGGTGCTTTTGGCAGAACGCGCACGTGTATTTCTACCAAACGACGTGAAAAGCATGCCGATGCTGCTCTTTTTAGCACCCGCACATGGATTTGTGCCAAAACGCGTTTTAAGCATGCACATGCATCCTTTGGTAGACGCGGACGCAGTTTTCTGCAAAACCACACGATATGCATGCAAATGGTGCTTTTGGTAGAACGCGCACGTGGATTTCTACCAAACGACGTGAAAAGCATGCCGATGCTGCTCTTTTTAGCACCCGCACATGGATTTGTGCCAAAACGCGTTTTAAGCATGCACATGCATCTTTTGGTAGACGCGGACGCAGTTTTCTGCAAAACCACACGATATGCATGCAAATGGTGCTTTTGGCAGAACGCGCACGTGTATTTCTACCAAACGACGTGAAAAGCATGCCGATGCTGCTCTTTTTAGCACCCGCACATGGATTTGTGCCAAAACGCGTTTTAAGCATGCACATGCATCTTTTGGTAGACGCGGACGCAGTTTTCTGCAAAACCACACGATATGCATGCAAATGGTGCTTTTGGCAGAACGCGCACGTGCATTTCTACCAAACGACGTGAAAAGCATGCCGATGCTGCTCTTTTTAGCACCCGCACATGGATTTGTGCCAAAACGCGTTTTAAGCATGCACATGCATCTTTTGGTAGACGCGGACGCAGTTTTCTGCAAAACAACACGATATGCATGCAAATGGTGCTTTTGGCAGAACGCGCACGTGGATTTCTACCAAACGACGTGAAAAGCATGCCGATGCTGCTCTTTTTAGCACCCGCACATGGATTTGTGCCAAAACGCGTTTTAAGCATGCACATGCATCTTTTGGTAGACGCGGACGCAGTTTTCTGCAAAACCACACAATATGCAAGAAAATGGTGCTTTTGGCAGAACGCGCACGTGGATTTCTACCAAACGACGTGAAAAGTATGCCGATGCTGCTCTTTTTAGCACCCGCACATGTATTTTTGCCAAAACGCGTTTTAAGCATGCACATGCATCTTTTGGTAGACGCGGACGCAGTTTTCTGCAAAACCACACGATATGCATGCAAATGGTGCTTTTGGCAGAAAGCGCACGTGTATTTCTACCAAACGACGTGAAAAGCATGCCGATGCTGCTCTTTTTAGCACCCGCACATGGATTTGTGCCAAAACGCGTTTTAAGCATGCACATGCATCCTTTGGTAGACGCGGACGCAGTTTTCTGCAAAACCACACGATATGCATGCAAATGGTGCTTTTGGTAGAACGCGCACGTGGATTTCTACCAAACGACGTGAAAAGCATGCCGATGCTGCTCTTTTTAGCACCCGCACATGGATTTGTGCCAAAACGCGTTTTAAGCATGCACATGCATCTTTTGGTAGACGTGGACGCAGTTTTCTGCAAAACCACACGATATGCATGCAAATGGTGCTTTTGGCAGAACGCGCACGTGTATTTCTACCAAACGACGTGAAAAGCATGCCGATGCTGCTCTTTTTAGCACCCGCACATGGATTTGTGCCAAAACGCGTTTTAAGCATGCACATGCATCTTTTGGTAGACGCGGACGCAGTTTTCTGCAAAACCACACGATATGCATGCAAATGGTGCTTTTGGCAGAACGCGCACGTGCATTTCTACCAAACGACGTGAAAAGCATGCCGATGCTGCTCTTTTTAGCACCCGCACATGGATTTGTGCCAAAACGCGTTTTAAGCATGCACATGGATCTTTTGGTAGACGCGGACGCAGTTTTCTGCAAAACCACACGATATGCATGCAAATGTGCTTTTGGCGGAACGCGCACGTGGATTTCTACCAAACGACGTGAAAAGCATGCCGATGCTGCTCTTTTTAGCCCGCGCACATGGATATGTGCCAAAACGCGTTTTAAGCGTGCACATGCATCTTTTGGTAGACGCGGACGAAGTTTTCTGCAAAACCACACGATATGCATGCAAATGGTGCTTTTGGCAGAACGCGCACGTGGATTTCTACCAAACGACGCGAAAAGCATGCCGATGCTGCTCTTTTTAGCACCCGCACATGGATTTGTGCCAAAACGCGTTTTAAGCATGCACATGCATCTTTTGGTAGACGCGGACGCAGTTTTCTGCAAAACCACACGATATGCATGCAAATGGTGCTTTTGGCAGAACGCGCACGTGGATTTCTACCACACGACGTGAAAAGCATGCCGATGCTGCTCTTTTTAGCACCCGCACATGAATTTGTGCCAAAACGTGTTTTAAGCATGCACATGCATCTTTTGGTAGACGCGGACGCAGTTTTCTGCAAAACCACACGATATGCATGCAAATGGTGTTTTTGGCAGAACGCGCACGTGGATTTCTACCAAACGACGTGAAAAGCATGCCGATGCTGCTCTTTTTAGCACCCGCACATGGATTTGTGCCAAAACGCGTTTTAAGCATGCACATGGATCTTTTGGTAGACGCGGACGCAGTTTTCTGCAAAACCACACGATATGCATGCAAATGTGCTTTTGGCAGAACGCGCACGTGGATTTCTACCAAACGACGTGAAAAGCATGCCGATGCTGCTCTTTTTAGGCCCCGCACATGGATATGTGCCAAAACGCGTTTTAAGCGTGCACATGCATCTTTTGGTAGACGCGGACGAAGTTTTCTGCAAAACCACACGATATGCACGCAAATGGTGCTTTTGGCAGAACGCGCACGTGGATTTCTACCAAACGACGCGAAAAGCATGCCGATGCTGCTCTTTTTAGCACCCGCACATGGATTTGTGCCAAAACGCGTTTTAAGCATGCACATGCATCTTTTGGTAGACGCGGACGCAGTTTTCTGCAAAACCACACGATATGCATGCAAATGGTGCTTTTGGCAGAACGCGCACGTGGATTTCTACCAAACGACGTGAAAAGCATGCCGATGCTGCTCTTTTTAGCACCCGCACATGGATTTGTGCCAAAACGCGTTTTAAGCATGCACATGCATCTTTTGGTAGACGCGGACGCAGTTTTCTCTAAAACAACACGATATGCATGCAAATGGTGCTTTTGGCAGAACGCGCACGTGGATTTCTACCAAACGACGTGAAAAGCATGCCGATGCTGCTCTTTTTAGCACCCGCACATGGATTTGTGCCAAAACGCGTTTTAAGCATGCACATGCATCTTTTGGTAGACGCGGACGCAGTTTTCTGCAAAACCACACAATATGCAAGAAAATGGTGCTTTTGGCAGAACGCGCACGTGGATTTCTACCAAACGACGTGAAAAGTATGCCGATGCTGCTCTTTTTAGCACCCGCACATGGATTTTTGCCAAAACGCGTTTTAAGCATGCACATGCATCTTTTGGTAGACGCGGACGCAGTTTTCTGCAAAACCACACGATATGCATGCAAATGGTGCTTTTGGCAGAACGCGCACGTGTATTTCTACCAAACGACGTGAAAAGCATGCCGATGCTGCTCTTTTTAGCACCCGCACATGGATTTGTGCCAAAACGCGTTTTAAGCATGCACATGCATCCTTTGGTAGACGCGGACGCAGTTTTCTGCAAAACCACACGATATGCATGCAAATGGTGCTTTTGGTAGAACGCGCACGTGGATTTCTACCAAACGACGTGAAAAGCATGCCGATGCTGCTCTTTTTAGCACCCGCACATGGATTTGTGCCAAAACGCGTTTTAAGCATGCACATGCATCTTTTGGTAGACGCGGACGCAGTTTTCTGCAAAACCACACGATATGCATGCAAATGGTGCTTTTGGCAGAACGCGCACGTGTATTTCTACCAAACGACGTGAAAAGCATGCCGATGCTGCTCTTTTTAGCACCCGCACATGGATTTGTGCCAAAACGCGTTTTAAGCATGCACATGCATCTTTTGGTAGACTCGGACGCAGTTTTCTGCAAAACCACACGATATGCATGCAAATGGTGCTTTTGGCAGAACGCGCACGTGCATTTCTACCAAACGACGTGAAAAGCATGCCGATGCTGCTCTTTTTAGCACCCGCACATGGATTTGTGCCAAAACGCGTTTTAAGCATGCACATGCATCTTTTGGTAGACGCGGACGCAGTTTTCTGCAAAACCACACGATATGCATGCAAATGGTGCTTTTGGCAGAACGCGCACGTGGATTTCTACCAAACGACGTGAAAAGCATGCCGCTGCTGCTCTTTTTAGCACCCGCACATGGATTTGTGCCAAAACGCGTTTTAAGCATGCACATGCATCTTTTGGTAGACGCGGACGCAGTTTTCTGCAAAACCACACGATATGCATGCAAATGGTGCTTTTGGCAGAACGCGCACGTGGACTTCTACCAAACGACGTGAAAAGCATGCCGATGCTGCTCTTTTTAGCACCCGCACATGGATTTGTGCCAAAAGGCGTTTTAAGCATGCACATGCATCTTTTGGTAGACGCGGACGCAGTTTTCTGCAAAACCACACGATATGCATGCAAATGGTGCTTTTGGCAGAACGCGCACGTGGATTTCTACCAAACGACGTGAAAAGCATGCCGATGCTGCTCTTTTTAGCACCCGCACATGGATTTGTGCCAAAACGCGTTTTAAGCATGCACATGCATCTTTTGGTAGACGCGGACGCAGTTTTCTGCAAAACCACACGATATGCATGCAAATGGTGCTTTTGGCAGAACGCGCACGTGGATTTCTACCAAACGACGTGAAAAGCATGCCGATGATGCTCTTTTTAGCACCCGCACATGGATTTGTGCCAAAACGCGTTTTAAGCATGCACATGCATCTTTTGGTAGACGCGGACGCAGTTTACTGCAAAACCACACGATACGCATGCAAATGGTGCTTTTGGCAGAACGCGCACGTGGATTTCTACCAAACGACGTGAAAAGCATGCCGATGCCGCTCTTTTTAGCACCCGCACATGGATTTCTGCCAAAACGCGTTTTAAGCATGCACATGCATCTTTTGGTAGACGCGGACCCAGTTTTCTGCTAAACCACACGATATGCATGCAAATGGTGCTTTTGGCAGAACGCGCACGTGCATTTCTACCAAACGACGTGAAAAGCATGCCGATGCTGCTCTTTTTACCACCCGCACATGGATTTGTGCCAAAACGCGTTTTAAGCATGCACGTGCATCTTTTGGTAGACGCGGACGCAGTTTTCTGCAAAACCACACGATATGTATGCAAATGGTGCTTTTGGCAGAACGCGCACGTGGATTTCTACCAAACGACGTGAAAAGCATGCCGATGCTGCTCTTTTTAGCACCCGCACATGGATTTGTGCCAAAACGCGTTTTAAGCATGCACATGCATCTTTTGGTAGACACGGACGCAGTTTTCTGCAAAACCACACGATATGCATGCAAATGGTGCTTTTGGCAGAACGCGCACGTGGATTTCTACCAAACGACGTGAAAAGCATGCCGATGCTGCTCTTTTTAGCACCCGCACATGGATTTGTGCCAAAACGCGTTTTAAGCATGCACATGCATCTTTTGGTAGACGCGGACGCAGTTTTCTGCAAAACCACACGATATGCATGCAAATGGTGCTTTTGGCAGAACGCGCACGTGGATTTCTACCAAACGACGTGAAAAGCATGCCGATGCTGCTCTTTTGAGCACCCGCACATGGATTTGTGCCAAAACGCGTTTTAAGCATGCACATGCATCTTTTGGTAGACGCGGACGCAGTTTTCTGCAAAACCACACGATATGTATGCAAATGGTGCTTTTGGCAGAACGCGCACGTGGATTTCTACCAAACGACGTGAAAAGCATGCCGATGCTGCTCTTTTTAGCACCCGCACATGGATTTGTGCCAAAACGCGTTTTAAGCATGCACATGCATCTTTTGGTAGACACGGACGCAGTTTTCTGCAAAACCACACGATATGCATGCAAATGGTGCTTTTGGCAGAACGCGCACGTGGATTTCTACCAAACGACGTGAAAAGCATGCCGATGCTGCTCTTTTTAGCACCCGCACATGGATTTGTGCCAAAACGCGTTTTAAGCATGCACATGCATCTTTTGGTAGACGCGGACGCAGTTTTCTGCAAAACCACACGATATGCATGCAAATGGTGCTTTTGGCAGAACGCGCACGTGGATTTCTACCAAACGACGTGAAAAGCATGCCGATGCTGCTCTTTTGAGCACCCGCACATGGATTTGTGCCAAAACGCGTTTTAAGCATGCACATGCATCTTTTGGTAGACGCGGACGCAGTTTTCTGCAAAACCACACGATATGCATGCAAATGGTGCTTTTGGCAGAACGCGCACGTGCATTTCTACCAAACGACGTGAAAAGCATGCCGATGCTGCTCTTTTTAGCACCCGCACATGGATTTGTGCCAAAACGCGTTTTAAGCATGCACATGCATCTTTTGGTAGACGCGGACGCAGTTTTCTGCAAAACCACACAATATGCAAGAAAATGGTGCTTTTGGCAGAACGCGCACGTGGATTTCTACCAAACGACGTGAAAAGTATGCCGATGCTGCTCTTTTTAGCACCCGCACATGGATTTTTGCCAAAACGCGTTTTAAGCATGCACATGCATCTTTTGGTAGACGCGGACGCAGTTTTCTGCAAAACCACACGATATGCATGCAAATGGTGCTTTTGGCAGAACGCGCACGTGTATTTCTACCAAACGACGTGAAAAGCATGCCGATGCTGCTCTTTTTAGCACCCGCACATGGATTTGTGCCAAAACGCGTTTTAAGCATGCACATGCATCTTTTGGTAGACGCGGACGCAGTTTTCTGCAAAACCACACGATATGCATGCAAATGGTGCTTTTGGCAGAACGCGCACGTGGATTTCTACCAAACGACGTGAAAAGCATGCCGCTGCTGCTCTTTTTAGCACCCGCACATGGATTTGTGCCAAAACGCGTTTTAAGCATGCACATGCATCTTTTGGTAGACGCGGACGCAGTTTTCTGCAAAACCACACGATATACATGCAAATGGTGCTTTTGGGAGAACGCGCACGTGGACTTCTACCAAACGACGTGAAAAGCATGCCGATGCTGCTCTTTTTAGCACCCGCACATGGATTTGTGCCAAAACGCGTTTTAAGCATGCACATGCATCTTTTGGTAGACGCGGACGCAGTTTTCTGCAAAACCACACGATGTGCATGCAAATGGTGCTTTTGGCAGAACGCGCACGTGGATTTCTACCAAACGACGTGAAAAGTATGCCGATGCTGCTCTTTTTAGCACCCGCACATGGATTTGTGCCAAAACGCGTTTTAAGCATGCACATGCATCTTTTGGTAGACGCGGACGCAGTTTTCTGCAAAACCACACGATATGCATGCAAATGGTGCTTTTGGCAGAACGCGCACGTGGATTTCTACCAAACGACGTGAAAAGCATGCCGATGCTGCTCTTTTTAGCACCCGCACATGGATTTGCGCCAAAACGCGTTTTAAGCATGCACATGCATCTTTTGGTAAACGCGGACGCAGTTTACTGCAAAACCACACGATACGCATGCAAATGGTGCTTTTGGCAGAACGCGCACGTGGATTTCTACCAAACGACGTGAAAAGCATGCCGATGCTGCTCTTTTTAGCACCCGCACATGGATTTGTGCCAAAACGCGTTTTAAGCATGCACATGCATCTTTTGGTAGACGCGGACGCAGTTTTCTGCAAAACCACACGATATGCATGCAAATGGTGCTTTTGGCAGAACGCGCACGTGGATTTCTACCAAACGACGTCAAAAGCATGCCGATGCTGCTCTTTTTAGCACCCGCACATGGATTTGTGCCAAAACGCGTTTTAAGCATGCACATGCATCTTTTCGTAGACGCGGACGCAGTTTTCTGCAAAACCACACGATATGCATGCAAATGGTGCTTTTGGCAGAACGCGCACGTGGATTTCTACCAAAGGACGTGAAAAGCATGCCGATGCTGCTCTTTTTAGCACCCGCACATGGATTTTTGCCAAAACGCGTTTTAAGCATGCACATGCATCTTTTGGTAGACGCGGACGCAGTTTTCTGCAAAACCACGCGATATGCATGCAAATGGTGCTTTTGGCAGAACGCGCACGTGGATTTCTACCAAACGACGTGAAAAGCATGCCGATGCTGCTCTTTTTAGCACCCGCACATGGATTTGTGCCAAAACGCGTTTCAAGCATGCACATGCATCTTTTGGTAGACGCGGACGCAGTTTTCTGCAAAACCACACGATATGCATGCGAATGGTGCTTTTGGCAGAACGCGCACGTGGATTTCTACCAAAAGACGTGAAAAGCATGCACATGCATCTTTTGGTAGACGCGGACGCAGTTTTCTGCAAAACCACACGATATGCATGCAAATGGTGCTTTTGGCAGAACGCGCACGTGGATTTCTACAAACGACGTGAAAAGCATGCCCACGCTGCTCTTTTTAGCACCCGCACATGGATTTGTGACAAAACGCGTTTTCAGCATGCACATGCTTCTTTTGGTAGACGCGGACGCAGTTTTCTGCAAAACCACACGATATGCATGCAAATGGTGCTTTTGGCAGAACGCGCACGTGCATTTCTACCAAACGACGTGAAAAGCATGCCGATGCTGCTCTTTTTAGCACCCGCACATGGATTTGTGCCAAAACGCGTTTTAAGCATGCACGTGCATCTTTTGGTAGACGCGGACGCAGTTTTCTGCAAAACCACACGATATGTATGCAAATGGTGCTTTTGGCAGAACGCGCACGTGGATTTCTACCAAACGACGTGAAAAGCATGCCGATGCTGCTCTTTTTAGCACCCGCACATGGATTTGTGCCAAAACGCGTTTTAAGCATGCACATGCATCTTTTGGTAGACACGGACGCAGTTTTCTGCAAAACCACACGATATGCATGCAAATGGTGCTTTTGGCAGAACGCGCACGTGGATTTCTACCAAACGACGTGAAAAGCATGCCGATGCTGCTCTTTTTAGCACCCGCACATGGATTTGTGCCAAAACGCGTTTTAAGCATGCACATGCATCCTTTGGTAGACGCGGACGCAGTTTTCTGCAAAACCACACGATATGCATGCAAATGGTGCTTTTGGTAGAACGCGCACGTGGATTTCTACCAAACGACGTGAAAAGCATGCCGATGCTGCTCTTTTAGCACCCGCACATGGATTTGTGCCAAAACGCGTTTTAAGCATGCACATGCATCTTTTGGTAGACGCGGACGCAGTTTTCTGCAAAACCACACGATATGCATGCAAATGGTGCTTTTGGCAGAACGCGCACGTGTATTTCTTCCAAACGACGTGAAAAGCATGCCGATGCTGCTCTTTTTAGCACCCGCACATGGATTTGTGCCAAAACGCGTTTTAAGCATGCACATGCATCTTTTGGTAGACGCGGACGCAGTTTTCTGCAAAACCACACGATATGCATGCAAATGGTGCTTTTGGCAGAACGCGCACGTGCATTTCTACCAAACGACGTGAAAAGCATGCCGATGCTGCTCTTTTTAGCACCCGCACATGGATTTGTGCCAAAACGCGTTTTAAGCATGCACATGCATCTTTTGGTAGACGCGGACGCAGTTTTCTGCAAAACCACACGATATGCATGCAAATGGTGCTTTTGGCAGAACGCGCACGTGGATTTCTACCAAACGACGTGAAAAGCATGCCGCTGCTGCTCTTTTTAGCACCCGCACATGGATTTGCGCCAAAACGCGTTTTAAGCATGCACATGCATCTTTTGGTAGACGCGGACGCAGTTTTCTGCAAAACCACACGATATGCATGCAAATGGTGCTTTTGGCAGAACGCGCACGTGGACTTCTACCAAACGACGTGAAAACATGCCGATGCTGCTCTTTTTAGCACCCGCACATGGATTTGTGCCAACACGCGTTTTAAGCATGCACATGCATCTTTTGGTAGACGCGGACGCAGTTTTCTGCAAAACCACACGATATGCATGCAAATGGTGCTTTTGGCAGAACGCGCACGCGGATTTCTACCAAACGACGTGAAAAGCATGCCGATGCTGCTCTTTTTAGCACCCGCACATGGATTTGTGCCAAAACGCGTTTTAAGCATGCACATGCATCTTTTGGTAGACGCGGACGCAGTTTTCTGCAAAACCACACGATATGCATGCAAATGGTGCTTTTGGCAGAACGCGCACGTGGATTTCTACCAAACGACGTGAAAAGCATGCCGATGCTGCTCTTTTTAGCACCCGCACATGGATTTGCGCCAAAACGCGTTTTAAGCATGCACATGCATCTTTTGGTAGACGCGGACGCAGTTTACTGCAAAACCACACGATACGCATGCAAATGGTTCTTTTGGCAGAACGCGCACGTGGATTTCTACCAAACGACGTGAAAAGCATGCCGATGCTGCTCTTTTTAGCACCCGCACATGGATTTGTGCCAAAACGCGTTTTAAGCATGCACATGCATCTTTTGGTAGACGCGGACGCAGTTTTCTGCAAAACCACACGATATGCATGCAAATGGTGCTTTTGGCAGAACGCGCACGTGGATTTCTACCAAACGACGTGAAAAGCATGCCGATGCTGCTCTTTTTAGCACCCGCACATGGATTTGTGCCAAAACGCGTTTTAAGCATGCACATGCATCTTTTCGTAGACGCGGACGCAGTTTTCTGCAAAACCACACGATATGCATGCAAATGGTGCTTTTGGCAGAACGCGCACGTGGATTTCTACCAAAGGACGTGAAAAGCATGCCGATGCTGCTCTTTTTAGCACCCGCACATGGATTTTTGCCAAAACGCGTTTTAAGCATGCACATGCATCTTTTGGTAGACGCGGACGCAGTTTTCTGCAAAACCACGCGATATGCATGCAAATGGTGCTTTTGGCAGAACGCGCACGTGGATTTCTACCAAACGACGTGAAAAGCATGCCGATGCTGCTCTTTTTAGCACCCGCACATGGATTTGTGCCAAAACGCGTTTAAAGCATGCACATGCATCTTTTGGTAGACGCGGACGCAGTTTTCTGCAAAACCAAACGATATGCATGCGAATGGTGCTTTTGGCAGAACGCGCACGTGGATTTCTACCAAAGGACGTGAAAAGCATGCACATGCATCTTCTGGTAGACGCGGACGCAGTTTTCTGCAAAACCACACGATATGCATGCAAATGGTGCTTTTGGCAGAACGCGCACGTGGATTTATACCAAACGACGTGAAAAGCATGCCGATGCTGCTCTTTTTAGCACCCGCACATGGATTTGTGCCAAAACGCGTTTTAAGCATGCACATGCATCTTTTGGTAGACGCGGACGCAGTTTTCTGCAAAACCACACGATATGCATGCAAATGGTGCTTTTGGCAGAACGCGCACGTGTATTTCTACCAAACGACGTGAAAAGCATGCACATGCATCTTTTGGTAGACGCGGACGCAGTTTTCTGCAAAACCACACGATATGCATGCAAATGGTGCTTTTGGCAGAACGTGCACGTGGATTTCTACCAAACGACGTGAAAAGCATGCCGATGCTGCTCTTTTTAGCACCCGCACATGGAATTGTGCCAAAACGCGTTTTAAGCATGCACATGCATCTCTTGGTAGACGCGGACGCAGTTTTCTGCAAAACAACACGATATGCATGCAAATGGTGCTTTTGCCAGAACGCGCACGTGGATTTCTACCAAACGACGTGAAAAGCATGCCGATGCTGCTCTTTTTAGCACCCGCACATGGATTTGTGCCAAAACGCGTTTTAAGCATGCACATGCATCTTTTGGTAGACGCGGACGCAGTTTTCTGCAAAACCACACAATATGCAAGAAAATGGTGCTTTTGGCAGAACGCGCACGTGGATTTCTACCAAACGACGTGAAAAGTATGCCGATGCTGCTCTTTTTAGCACCCGCACATGGATTTGTGCCAAAACGCGTTTTAAGCATGCACATGCATCCTTTGGTAGACGCGGACGCAGTTTTCTGCAAAACCACACGATATGCATGCAAATGGTGCTTTTGGCAGAACGCGCACGTGGATTTCTACCTAACGACGTGAAAAGCATGCCGATGCTGCTCTTTTTAGCACCCGCACATGGATTTGTGCCAAAACGCGTTTTAAGCATGCACATGCATCTTTTGGTAGACGCGGACGCAGTTTTCTCTAAAACCACACGATATGCACGCAAATGGTGCTTTTGGCAGAACGCGCACGTGGATTTCTACCAAAGGAGGTGAAAAGCATGCCGATGCTGCTCTTTTTAGCACCCGCACATGGATTTGTGCTAAAACGCGTTTTAAGCATGCACATGCATCTTTTGGTAGACGCGGACGCAGTTTTCAGCAAAACCACACGATATGCATGCAAATGGTGCTTTTGGCAGAACGCGCACGTGGATTTCTGCCAAACTACGTGAAAAGCATGCCGATGCTGCTCTTTTTAGCACCCGCACATGGATTTGTGCCAAAACGCGTTTTAAGCATGCACATGCATCTTTTGGTAGACGCGGACGCAGTTTTCTGCAAAACCACACGATATGCATGCAAATGGTGCTTTTGGCAGAACGCGCACGTGGATTTCTGCCAAACTACGTGAAAAGCATGCCGATGCTGCTCTTTTTAGCACCCGCACATGGATTTGTGCCAAAACGCGTTTTAAGCATGCACATGCATCTTTTGGTAGACGCGGACCCAGTTTTCTGCTAAACCACACGATATGCATGCAAATGGTGCTTTTGGCAGAACGCGCACGTGGATTTCTACCAAACGACGTGAAAAGCATGCCCATGCTGCTCTTTTTAGCACCCGCACATGGATTTGTGACAAAACGCGTTTTCAGCATGCACATGCTTCTTTTGGTAGACGCGGACGCAGTTTTCTGCAAAACCACACGATATGCATGCAAATGGTGCTTTTGGCAGAACGCGCACGTGCATTTCTACCAA
The DNA here is from genome assembly GCF_050947875.1 of Dermacentor variabilis. NCBI lineage: Eukaryota > Metazoa > Arthropoda > Arachnida > Ixodida > Ixodidae > Dermacentor > Dermacentor variabilis. The sequence goes on from NW_027460839.1 coordinate 65,098, forward strand.
ACGACGTGAAAAGCATGCCGATGCTGCTCTTTTTAGCACCCGCACATGGATTTGTGCCAAAACGCGTTTTAAGCATGCTCATGCATCTTTTGGTAGACGCGGACGCAGTTTTCTGCAAAACCACACGATATGCATGCAAATGGTGCTTTTGGCAGAACGCGCACGTGGATTTCGACCAAACGACGTGAAAAGCATGCCCATGCTGCTCTTTTTAGCACCCGCACATGGATTTGTGCCAAAACGCGTTTTAATCATGCACATGCATCTTTTGGTAGACGCGGACGCAGTTTTCTGCAAAACCACACGATATGCATGCAAATGGTGCTTTTGGCAGAACGCGCACGTGGATTTCTACCAAAGGACGTGAAAAGCATGCCGATGCTGCTCTTTTTAGGACCCGCACATGGATTTTTGCCAAAACGCGTTTTAAGCATGCACATGCATCTTTTAGTAGACGCGGACGCAGTTTTCTGCAAAACCACGCGATATGCATGCAAATGGTGCTTTTGGCAGAACGCGCACATGGATTTCTACCAAACGACGTGAAAAGCATGCCGATGCTGCTCTTTTTAGCACCCGCACATGGATTTGTGCTAAAACGCGTTTTAAGCATGCACATGCATCTTTTGGTAGACGCGGACGCAGTTTTCTGCAAAACCACACGATATGCATGCGAATGGTGCTTTTGGCACAACGCGCACGTGGATTTCTACCAAAGGACGTGAAAAGCATGCACATGCATCTTTTGGTAGACGCGGACGCAGTTTTCTGCAAAACCACACGATATGCATGCAAATGGTGCTTTTGGCAGAACGCGCGCGTGGATTTCTACCATACGACGTGAAAAGCATGCCGATGCTGCTCTTTTTAGCACCCGCACATGTAATTGTGCCAAAACGCGTTTTAAGCATGCACATGCATCTTTTGGTAGACGCGGACGCAGTTTTCTGCAAAACAACACGATATGCATGCAAATGGTGCTTTTGGCAGAACGCGCCCGTGGATTTCTACCAAACGACGTGAAAAGCATGCCGATGCTGCTCTTTTTAGCACCCGCACATGGATTTGTGCCAAAACGCGTTTTAAGCATGCACATGCATCTTTTGGTAGACGCGGACGCAGTTTTCTTCAAAACCACACGATATGCATGCAAATGGTGCTTTTGGCAGAACGCGCACGTGGATTTCTACCAAACGACGTGAAAAGCATGCCGATGCTGCTCTTTTTAGCACCCGCACATGGAGTTGTGCCAAAACGCGTTTTAAGTATGCACATGCATCTTTTGGTAGACGCGGACGCAGTTTTCAGCAAAACCACACGATATGCATGCAAATGGTGCTTTTGGCAGAACGCGCACGTGGATTTCTGCCAAACTACGTGAAAAGCATGCCGATGCTGCTCTTTTTAGCACCCGCACATGGATTTGTGCCAAAACGCGTTTTGAGCATGCACATGCATCTTTTGGTAGACGCGGACGCAGTTTTCTGCAAAACCACACGATATGCATGCAAATGGTGCTTTTGGCAGAACGCGCACGTGGATTTCTGCCAAACTACGTGAAAAGCATGCCGATGCTGCTCTTTTTAGCACCCGCACATGGATTTGTGCCAAAACGCGTTTTAAGCATGCACATGCATCTTTTGGTAGACGCGGACCCAGTTTTCTGCTAAACCACACGATATGCATGCAAATGGTGCTTTTGGCAGAACGCGCACGTGGATTTCTACCAAACGACGTGAAAAGCATGCCCATGCTGCTCTTTTTAGCACCCGCACATGGATTTGTGACAAAACGCGTTTTCCGCATGCACATGCTTCTTTTGGTAGACGCGGACGCAGTTTTCTGCAAAACCACACGATATGCATGCAAATGGTGCCTTTGGCGGAACGCGCACGTGCATTTCTACCAGACGACGTGAAAAGCATGCCGATGCTGCTATTTTTAGCACCCGCACATGGATTTGTGCCAAAACGCGTTTTAAGCAAGCTCATGCATCTTTTGGTAGACGCGGACGCAGTTTTCTGCAAAACCACACGATATGCATGCAAATGGTGCTTTTGGCAGAACGCGCACGTGGATTTCGACCAAACGACGTGAAAAGCATGCCCATGCTGCTCTTTTTAGCACCCGCACATGGATTTGTGCCAAAACGCGTTTTAATCATGCACATGCATCTTTTGGTAGACGCGGACGCAGTTTTCTGCAAAACCACACGATATGCATGCAAATGGTGCTTTTGGCAGAACGCGCACGTGAATTTCTACCAAAGGACGTGAAAAGCATGCCGATGCTGCTCTTTTTAGCACCCGCACATGAATTTTTGCCAAAACGCGTTTTAAGCATGCAGATGCATCTTTTAGTAGACGCGGACGCAGTTTTCTGCAAAACCACGCGATATGCATGCAAATGGTGCTTTTGGCAGAACGCGCACATGGATTTCTACCAAACGACGTGAAAAGCATGCCGATGCTGCTCTTTTTAGCACCCGCACATGGATTTGTGCTAAAACGCGTTTTAAGCATGCACATGCATCTTTTGGTAGACGCGGACGCAGTTTTCTGCAAAACCACACGATATGCATGCGAATGGTGCTTTTGGCAGAACGCGCACGTGGATTTCTACCAAAGGACGTGAAAAGCATGCACATGCATCTTTTGGTAGACGCGGACGCAGTTTTCTGCAAAACCACACGATATGCATGCAAATGGTGCTTTTGGCAGAACGCGCGCGTGGATTTCTACCAAACGACGTGAAAAGCATGCCGATGCTGCTCTTTTTAGCACCCGCACATGGAATTGTGCCAAAACGCGTTTTAAGCATGCACATGCATCTTTTGGTAGACGCGGACGCAGTTTTCTGCAAAACAACACGATATACATGCAAAATGGTGCTTTTGGCAGAACGCGCACGTGGATTTCTACCAAACGACGTGAAAAGCATGCCGATGCTGCTCTTTTAGCACCCGCACATGGATTTGTGACAAAATGCGTTTTAAGCATGCACATGCATCTTTTGGTAGACGCGGACGCAGTTTTCTGCAAAACCACACGATATGCATGCAAATGGTGCTTTTGGCAGAACGCGCACGTGGATTTCTACCAAACGACGTGAAAAGCATGCCGATGCTGCTCTTTTTAGCACCCGCACATGGATTTGTGCCAAAACGCGTTTTAAGCATGCACATGCAACTTTTGGTAGACACGGACGCAGTTTTCTGCAAAACCACACGATATGCATGCAAATGGTGCTTTTGGCAGAAAGCGCAAGTGGATTTCTACCAAACGACGTGAAAAGCATGCCGATACTGCTCTTTTTAGCACCCGCACATGGATTTGTGCCAAAACGCGTTTTAAGCATGTACATGCATCTTTTGGTAGACGCGGACGCAGTTTTCTGCAAAACCACACGATATGCATGCAAATGGTGCTTTTGGCAGAACGCGCACGTGGATTTCTACCTAACGACGTGAAAAGCATGCCGATGCTGCTCTTTTTAGCACCCGCACCTGGAGTTGTGCCAAAACGCGTTTTAAGTATGCACATGCATCTTTTGGTAGACGCGGACGCAGTTTTCAGCAAAACCACACGATATGCATGCAAATGGTGCTTTTGGCAGAACGCGCACGTGGATTTCTACCAAACGACGTGAAAAGCATGCCGATGCTGCTCTTTTTAGCACCCGCACATGAATTTCTGCGAAAACGCGTTTTAAGCATGCACATGCATCCTTTGGTAGACGCGGACGCAGTTTTCTGCAAAACCACACGATATGCATGCAAATGGTGCTTTTGGCAGAACGCGCACGTGGATTTCTACCAAACGACGTGAAAAGCATGCCGATGCTGCTCTTTTTAGCACTCGCACATAGATTTGTGCCAAAACGCGTTTTAAGCATGCACACGCATGTTTTGGTAGACGCGGACGCAGTTTTCTGCAAAACAACACGATATGCATGCAAATGGTGCTTTTGGCAGACCGCGCACGTGGATTTCTACCAAACGACGTGAAAAGCATGCCGATGCTGCTCTTTTTAGCACCCGCACATGGATTTGTGCCAAAACGCGTTTTAAGCATGCACATGCATTTTTTGGTAGACGCGGACGCAGTTTTCTGCAAAACCACACGATATGCATGCAAATGGTGCTTTTGGCAGAACGCGCACGTGGATTTCTACCAAACGACGTGAAAAGCATGCCGATGCTGCTCTTTTTAGCACCCGCACATGGATTTTTGCCAAAACGCGTTTTAAGCATGCACATGCATCTTTTGGTAGACGCGGACGCAGTTTTCTGCAAAACCACACGATATGCATGCAAATGGTGCTTTTGGCAGAACGCGCACGTGGATTTCTACCAAACGACGTGAAAAGCATGCCGATGCTGCTCTTTTTAGCACCCGCACATGAATTTGTGCTAAAACGCGTTTTAAGCATGCACATGCATCTTTTGGTAGACGCGGACGCAGTTTTCTGCAAAACCACACGATATGCATGCGAATGGTGCTTTTGGCAGAACGCGCACGTGGATTTCTACCAAAGGACGTGAAAAGCATGCACATGCATCTTTTGGTAGACGCGGACGCAGTTTTCTGCAAAACCACACGATATGCATGCAAATGGTTCTTTTGGCAGAACGCGCGCGTGGATTTCTACCAAACGACGTGAAAAGCATGCCGATGCTGCTCTTTTTAGCACCCGCACATGGAATTTTGCCAAAACGCGTTTTAAGCATGCACATGCATATTTTGGTAGACGCGGACGCAGTTTTCTGCAAAACAACACGATATGCATGCAAATGGTGCTTTTGGCAGAACGCGCACGTGGATTTCTACCAAACGACGTGAAAAGCATGCCGATGCTGCTCTTTTTAGCACCCGCACATGGATTTGTGCCAAAATGCGTTTTAAGCATGCACATGCTGGTAGACGCGGACGCAGTTTTCTGCAAAACCACACGATATGCATGCAAATGGTGCTTTTGGCAGAACGCGCACGTGGATTTCTACCAAACGACGTGAAAAGCATGCCGATGCTGCTCTTTTTAGCACCCGCACATGGATTTTTGCCAAAACGCGTTTTAAGCATGCACATGCATCTTTTGGTAGACGCGCACGCAGTTTTCGGCAAAACCACACGATATGCATGCAAATGGTGCTTTTGGCAGAACGCGCACGTGGATTTCTACCAAACGACGTGAAAAGCATGCCGATGCTGCTCTTTTTAGCACCCGCACATGGATTTGTGCCAAAACGCGTTTTAAGCATGCACATGCATCTTTTGGTAGACGCGGACGCAGTTTTCTGCAAAACCACACGATATGCATGCAAATGGTGCTTTTGGCAGAACGCGCACGTGGATTTCTGCCAAACTACGGGAAAAGCATGCCGATGCTGCTCTTTTTAGCACCCGCACATGGATTTGTGCCAAAACGCGTTTTAAGCATGCACATGCATCTTTTGGTAGACGCGGACCCAGTTTTCTGCTAAACCACACGATATGCATGCAAATGGTGCTTTTGGCAGAACGCGCACGTGGATTTCTACCAAACGACGTGAAAAGCATGCCCACGCTGCTCTTTTTAGCACCCGCACATGGATTTGTGACAAAGCGCGTTTTCTGCATGCACATGCTTCTTTTGGTAGACGCGGACGCAGTTTTCTTCAAAACCACACGATATGCATGCAAATGGTGCTTTTGGCAGAACGCGCACGTGCATTTCTACCAAACGACGCGAAAAGCATGCCGATGCTGCTCTTTTTAGCACCCGCACATGGATTTGTGCCAAAACGCGTTTTAAGCATGCTCATGCATCTTTTGGTAGACGCGGACGCAGTTTTCTGCAAAACCACACGATATGCATGCAAATGGTGCTTTTGGCAGAACGCGCACGTGGATTTCGACCAAACGACGTGAAAAGCATGCCCATGCTGCTCTTTTTAGCACCCGCACATGGATTTGTGCCAAAACGCGTTTTAATCATGCACATGCATCTTTTGGTAGACGCGGACGCAGTTTTCTGCAAAACCACACGATATGCATGCAAATGGTGCTTTTGGCAGAACGCGCACGTGGATTTCTACCAAAGGACGTGAAAAGCATGCCGATGCTGCTCTTTTTAGCACCCGCACATGGATTTTTGCCAAAACGCGTTTTAAGCATGCACATGCATCTTTTAGTAGACGCGGACGCAGTTTTCTGCAAAACCACGCGATATGCATGCAAATGGTGCTTTTGGCAGAACGCGCACATGGATTTCTACCAAACGACGTGAAAAGCATGCCGATGCTGCTCTTTTTAGCACCCGCACATGGATTTGTGCTAAAACGCGTTTTAAGCATGCACATGCATCTTTTGGTAGACGCGGACGAAGTTTTCTGCAAAACCACACGATATGCATGCGAATGGTGCTTTTGGCAGAACGCGCACGTGGATTTCTACCAAAGGACGTGAAAAGCATGCACATGCATCTTTTGGTAGACGCGGACGCAGTTTTCTGCAAAACCACACGATATGCATGCAAATGGTGCTTTTGGCAGAACGCGCGCGTGGATTTCTACCAAACGACGTGAAAAGCATGCCGATGCTGCTCTTTTTAGCACCCGCACATGGAATTGTGCCAAAACGCGGTTTAAGCATGCACATGCATCTTTTGGTAGACGCGGACGCAGTTTTCTGCAAAACAACACGATATGCATGCAAATGGTGCTTTTGGCAGAACGCGCACGTGGATTTCTACCAAACGACGTGAAAAGCATGCCGATGCTGCTCTTTTTAGCACCCGCACATGGATTTGTGACAAAATGCGTTTTAAGCATGCACATGCATCTTTTGGTAGACGCGGACGCAGTTTTCTGCAAAACCACACGATATGCATGCAAATGGTGCTTTTGGCAGAACGCGCACGTGGATTTCTACCAAACGACGTGAAAAGCATGCCGATGCTGCTCTTTTTAGCACCCGCACATGGATTTGTGCCAAAACGCGTTTTAAGCATGCACATGCATCTTTTGGTAGACACGGACGCAGTTTTCTGCAAAACCACACGATATGCATGCAAATGGTGCTTTTGGCAGAAAGCGCAAGTGGATTTCTACCAAACGACGTGAAAAGCATGCCGATACTGCTCTTTTTAGCACCCGCACATGGATTTGTGCCAAAACGCGTTTTAAGCATGTACATGCATTTTTGGTAGACGCGGACGCAGTTTTCTGCAAAACCACACGATATGCATGCAAATGGTGCTTTTGGCAGAACGCGCACGTGGATTTCTACCAAACGACGTGAAAAGCATGCCGATGCTGCTCTTTTTAGCACCCGCACATGGAGTTGTGCCAAAACGCGTCTTAAGTATGCACATGCATCTTTTGGTAGACGCGGACGCAGTTTTCAGCAAAACCACACGATATGCATGCAAATGGTGCTTTTGGCAGAACGCGCACGTGGATTTCTACCAAACGACGTGAAAAGCATGCCGATTCTGCTCTTTTTAGCACCCGCACATGAATTTCTGCGAAAACGCGTTTTAAGCATGCACATGCATCTTTTGGTAGACGCGGACGCAGTTTTCTGCAAAACCACACGATATGCATGCAAATGGTGCTTTTGGCAGAACGCGCACGTGGATTTCTACCAAACGACGTGAAAAGCATGCCGATGCTGCTCTTTTTAGCACCCGCACATGGATTTGTGCCAAAATGCGTTTTAAGCATGCACATGCTGGTAGACGCGGACGCAGTTTTCTGCAAAACCACACGATATGCATGCAAATGGTGCTTTTGGCAGAACGCGCACGTGGATTTCTACCAAACGACGTGAAAAGCATGCCGATGCTGCTCTTTTTAGCACCCGCACATGGATTTTTGCCAAAACGCGTTTTAAGCATGCACATGCATCTTTTGGTAGACGCGGACGCAGTTTTCTGCAAAACCACACGATATGCATGCAAATGGTGCTTTTGGCAGAACGCGCACGTGGATTTCTACCAAACGACGTGAAAAGCATGCCGATGCTGCTCTTTTTAGCACCCGCACATGGATTTGTGCTAAAACGCGTTTTAAGCATGCACATGCATCTTTTGGTAGACGCGGACGCAGTTTTCTGCAAAACCACACGATATGCATGCGAATGGTGCTTTTGGCAGAACGCGCACGTGGATTTCTACCAAAGGACGTGAAAAGCATGCACATGCATCTTTTGGTAGACGCGGACGCAGTTTTCTGCAAAACCTGCTGCTTTTGGCAGAACGCGCGCATGGATTTCTACCAAACGACGTGAAAAGCATGCCGATGCTGCTCTTTTTAGCACCCGCACATGGAATTGTGCCAAAACGCGTTTTAAGCATGCACATGCATATTTTGGTAGACGCGGACGCAGTTTTCTGCAAAACAACACGATATGCATGCAAATGGTGCTTTTGGCAGAACGCGCACGTGGATTTCTACCAAACGACGTGAAAAGCATGCCGATGCTGCTCTTTTTAGCACCCGCACATGGATTTGTGCCAAAATGCGTTTTAAGCATGCACATGCTGGTAGACGCGGACGCAGTTTTCTGCAAAACCACACGATATGCATGCAAATGGTGCTTTTGGCAGAACGCGCACGTGGATTTCTACCAAACGACGTGAAAAGCATGCCGATGCTGCTCTTTTTAGCACCCGCACATGGATTTTTGCCAAAACGCGTTTTAAGCACGCACACGCATCTTTTGGTAGACGCGCACGCAGTTTTCTGCAAAACCACACGATATGCATGCAAATATTGCTTTTGGCAGAACGCGCACGTGGATTTCTACCAAACGACGTGAAAAGCATGCCGATGCTGCTCTTTTTAGCACCCGCACATGGATTTGTGTCAAAACGCGTTTTAAGCCTGCACATGCATCTTTTGGTAGACGCGGACGCAGTTTTCTGCAAAACCACACGATATGCATGCAAATGGTGCTTTTGGCAGAACGCGCACGTGGATTTCTACCAAACGACGTGAAAAGCATGCCGATGCTGCTCTTTTTAGCACCCGCACATGGATTTGTGCCAAAACGCGTTTTAAGCATGCACATGCATCTTTTGGTAGACACGGACGCAGTTTTCTGCAAAACCACACGATATGCATGCAAATGGTGCTTTTGGCAGAAAGCGCACGTGGATTTCTACCAAACGACGTGAAAAGCATGCCGATGCTGCTCTTTTTAGCACCCGCACATGGATTTGTGCCAAAACGCGTTTTAAGCATGTACATGCATCTTTTGGTAGACGCGGACGCAGTTTTCTGCAAAACCACACGATATGCATGCAAATGGTGCTTTTGGCAGAACGCGCACGTGGATTTCTACCAAACGACGTGAAAAGCATGCCGATGCTGCTCTTTTTAGCACCCGCACATAGATTTGTGCCAAAACGCGTTTTAAGCATGCACATGCATGTTTTGGTAGACGCGGACGCAGTTTTCTGCAAAACAACACGATATGCATGCAAATGGTGCTTTTGGCAGAACGCGCACGTGGATTTCTACCAAACGACGTGAAAAGCATGCCGATGCTGCTCTTTTTAGCACCCGCACATGGATTTGTGCCAAAACGCGTTTTTAAGCATGCACATGCATCTTTTGGTAGACGCGGACGCAGTTTTCTGCAAAACCACACGATATGCATGCAAATGGTGCTTTTGGCAGAACGCGCACGTGGATTTCTACCAAACGACGTGAAAAGCATGCCGATGCTGCTCTTTTTAGCACCCGCACATGGATTTTTGCCAAAACGCGTTTTAAGCATGCACATGCATCTTTTGGTAGACGCGGACGCAGTTTTCTGCAAAACCACACGATATGCATGCAAATGGTGCTTTTGGCAGAACGCGCACGTGGATTTCTACCAAACGACGTGAAAAGCATGCCGATGCTGCTCTTTTTAGCACCCGCACATGGATTTGTGCTAAAACGCGTTTTAAGCATGCACATGCATCTTTTGGTAGACGCGGACGCAGTTTTCTGCAAAACCACACGATATGCATGCGAATGGTGCTTTTGGCAGAACGCGCACGTGGATTTCTACCAAAGGACGTGAAAAGCATGCACATGCATCTTTTGGTAGACGCGGACGCAGTTTTCTGCAAAACCACACGATATGCATGCAAATGGTGCTTTTGGCAGAACGCGCGCATGGATTTCTACCAAACGACGTGAAAAGCATGCCGATGCTGCTCTTTTTAGCACCCGCACATGGAATTGTGCCAAAACGCGTTTTAAGCATGCACATGCATATTTTGGTAGACGCGGACGCAGTTTTCTGCAAAACAACACGATATGCATGCAAATGGTGCTTTTGGCAGAACGCGCACGTGGATTTCTACCAAACGACGTGAAAAGCATGCCGATGCTGCTCTTTTTAGCACCCGCACATGGATTTGTGCCAAAATGCGTTTTAAGCATGCACATGCTGGTAGACGCGGACGCAGTTTTCTGCAAAACCACACGATATGCATGCAAATGGTGCTTTTGGCAGAACGCGCACGTGGATTTCTACCAAACGACGTGAAAAGCATGCCGATGCTGCTCTTTTTAGCGCCCGCACATGGATTTTTGCCAAAACGCGTTTTAAGCATGCACATGCATCTTTTGGTAGACGCGGACGCAGTTTTCTGCAAAACCACACGATATGCATGCAAATGGTGCTTTTGGCAGAACGCGCACGTGGATTTCTACCAAACGACGTGAAAAGCATGCCGATGCTGCTCTTTTTAGCACCCGCACATGGATTTGTGCTAAAACGCGTTTTAAGCATGCACATGCATCTTTTGGTAGACGCGGACGCAGTTTTCTGCAAAACCACACGATATGCATGCGAATGGTGCTTTTGGCAGAACGCGCACGTGGATTTCTACCAAAGGACGTGAAAAGCATGCACATGCATCTTTTGGTAGACGCGGACGCAGTTTTCTGCAAAACCACACGATATGCATGCAAATGGTGCTTTTGGCAGAACGCGCGCATGGATTTCTACCAAACGACGTGAAAAGCATGCCGATGCTGCTCTTTTTAGCACCCGCACATGGAATTGTGCCAAAACGCGTTTTAAGCATGCACATGCATATTTTGGTAGACGCGGACGCAGTTTTCTGCAAAACAACACGATATGCATGCAAATGGTGCTTTTGGCAGAACGCGCACGTGGATTTCTACCAAACGACGTGAAAAGCATGCCGATGCTGCTCTTTTTAGCACCCGCACATGGATTTGTGCCAAAACGCGTTTTAAGCACGCACACGCATCTTTTGGTAGACGCGCACGCAGTTTTCTGCAAAACCACACGATATGCATGCAAATATTGCTTTTGGCAGAACGCGCACGTGGATTTCTACCAAACGACGTGAAAAGCATGCCGATGCTGCTCTTTTTAGCACCCGCACATGGATTTGTGTCAAAACGCGTTTTAAGCCTGCACATGCATCTTTTGGTAGACGCGGACGCAGTTTTCTGCAAAACCACACGATATGCATGCAAATGGTGCTTTTGGCAGAACGCGCACGTGGATTTCTACCAAACGACGTGAAAAGCATGCCGATGCTGCTCTTTTTAGCACCCGCACATGGATTTGTGCCAAAACGCGTTTTAAGCATGCACATGCATCTTTTGGTAGACACGGACGCAGTTTTCTGCAAAACCACACGATATGCATGCAAATGGGGCTCTTGGCAGAAAGCGCACGTGGATTTCTACCAAACGACGTGAAAAGCATGCCGATGCTGCTCTTTTTAGCACCCGCACATGGATTTGTGCCAAAACGCGTTTTAAGCATGTACATGCATCTTTTGGTAGACGCGGACGCAGTTTTCTGCAAAACCACACGATATGCATGCAAATGGTGCTTTTGGCAGAACGCGCACGTGGATTTCTACCAAACGACGTGAAAAGCATGCCGATGCTGCTCTTTTTAGCACCCGCACATGGAGTTGTGCCAAAACGCGTTTTAAGTAGGCACATGCATCTTTTGGTAGACGCGGACGCAGTTTTCTGCAAAACAACACGATATGCATGCAAATGGTGCTTTTGGCAGAACGCGCACGTGGATTTCTACCAAACGACGTGAAAAGCATGCCGATGCTGCTCTTTTTAGCACCCGCACATGGATTTGTGCCAAAATGCGTTTTAAGCATGCACATGCTGGTAGACGCGGACGCAGTTTTCTGCAAAACCACACGATATGCATGCAAATGGTGCTTTTGGCAGAACGCGCACGTGGATTTCTACCAAACGACGTGAAAAGCATGCCGATGCTGCTCTTTTTAGCACCCGCACATGGATTTGTGCCAAAACGCGTTTTAAGCATGTACATGCATCTTTTGGTAGACGCGGACGCAGTTTTCTGCAAAACCACACGATATGCATGCAAATGGTGCTTTTGGCAGAACGCGCACGTGGATTTCTACCAAACGACGTGAAAAGCATGCCGATGCTGTTCTTTTTAGCACCCGCACATGGAGTTGTGCCAAAACGCGTTTTAAGTAGGCACATGCATCTTTTGGTAGACGCGGACGCAGTTTTCAGCAAAACCACATGATATGCATGCAAATGGTGCTTTTGGCAGAACGCGCACGTGGATTTCTACCAAACGACGTGAAAAGCATGCCGATGCTGCTCTTTTTAGCACCCGCACATGGATTTGTGCCAAAACGCGTTTTAAGCATGCACATGCATCTATTGGTAGACGCGGACGCAGTTTTCCGCAAAACCACACGATATGCATGCAAATGGTGCTTTTGGCAGAACGCGCACGTGGATTTCTACCAAACGACGTGAAAAGCATGCCGATGCTGCTCTTTTTAGCACCCGCACATGGATTTGTGTCAAAACGCGTTTTAAGCCTGCACATGCATCTTTTGGTAGACGCGGACGCAGTTTTCTGCAAAACCACACGATATGCATGCAAATGGTGCTTTTGGCAGAACGCGCACGTGGATTTCTACCAAACGACGTGAAAAGCATGCCGATGCTGCTCTTTTTAGCACCCGCACATGGATTTGTGCCAAAACGCGTTTTAAGCATGCACATGCATCTTTTGGTAGACACGGACGCAGTTTTCTGCAAAACCACACGATATGCATGCAAATGGGGCTCTTGGCAGAAAGCGCACGTGGATTTCTACCAAACGACGTGAAAAGCATGCCGATGCTGCTCTTTTTAGCACCCGCACATGGATTTGTGCCAAAACGCGTTTTAAGCATGTACATGCATCTTTTGGTAGACGCGGACGCAGTTTTCTGCAAAACCACACGATATGCATGCAAATGGTGCTTTTGGCAGAACGCGCACGTGGATTTCTACCAAACGACGTGAAAAGCATGCCGATGCTGCTCTTTTTAGCACCCGCACATGGAGTTGTGCCAAAACGCGTTTTAAGTAGGCACATGCATCTTTTGGTAGACGCGGACGCAGTTTTCTGCAAAACAACACGATATGCATGCAAATGGTGCTTTTGGCAGAACGCGCACGTGGATTTCTACCAAACGACGTGAAAAGCATGCCGATGCTGCTCTTTTTAGCACCCGCACATGGATTTGTGCCAAAATGCGTTTTAAGCATGCACATGCTGGTAGACGCGGACGCAGTTTTCTGCAAAACCACACGATATGCATGCAAATGGTGCTTTTGGCAGAACGCGCACGTGGATTTCTACCAAACGACGTGAAAAGCATGCCGATGCTGCTCTTTTTAGCACCCGCACATGGATTTGTGCCAAAACGCGTTTTAAGCATGTACATGCATCTTTTGGTAGACGCGGACGCAGTTTTCTGCAAAACCACACGATATGCATGCAAATGGTGCTTTTGGCAGAACGCGCACGTGGATTTCTACCAAACGACGTGAAAAGCATGCCGATGCTGTTCTTTTTAGCACCCGCACATGGAGTTGTGCCAAAACGCGTTTTAAGTAGGCACATGCATCTTTTGGTAGACGCGGACGCAGTTTTCAGCAAAACCACATGATATGCATGCAAATGGTGCTTTTGGCAGAACGCGCACGTGGATTTCTACCAAACGACGTGAAAAGCATGCCGATGCTGCTCTTTTTAGCACCCGCACATGGATTTGTGCCAAAATGCGTTTTAAGCATGCACATGCTGGTAGACGCGGACGCAGTTTTCTGCAAAACCACACGATATGCATGCAAATGGTGCTTTTGGCAGAACGCGCACGTGGATTTCTACCAAACGACGTGAAAAGCATGCCGATGCTGCTCTTTTTAGCACCCGCACATGGATTTGTGCCAAAACGCGTTTTAAGCATGTACATGCATCTTTTGGTAGACGCGGACGCAGTTTTCTGCAAAACCACACGATATGCATGCAAATGGTGCTTTTGGCAGAACGCGCACGTGGATTTCTACCAAACGACGTGAAAAGCATGCCGATGCTGTTCTTTTTAGCACCCGCACATGGAGTTGTGCCAAAACGCGTTTTAAGTAGGCACATGCATCTTTTGGTAGACGCGGACGCAGTTTTCAGCAAAACCACATGATATGCATGCAAATGGTGCTTTTGGCAGAACGCGCACGTGGATTTCTACCAAACGACGTGAAAAGCATGCCGATGCTGCTCTTTTTAGCACCCGCACATGGATTTGTGCCAAAACGCGTTTTAAGCATGCACATGCATCTATTGGTAGACGCGGACGCAGTTTTCCGCAAAACCACACGATATGCATGCAAATGGTGCTTTTGGCAGAACGCGCACGTGGATTTCTACCAAACGACGTGAAAAGCATGCCGATGCTGCTCTTTTTAGCACCCGCACATGGATTTTTGCCAAAACGCGTTTTAAGCATGCACATGCATCTTTTGGTAGACGCGGACGCAGTTTTCTGCAAAACCACACGATATGCATGCAAATGGTGCTTTTGGCAGAACGCGCACGTGGATTTCTACCAAACGACGTGAAAAGCATGCACATGCATCTTTTGGTAGACGCGGACGCAGTTTTCTGCAAAACCACACGATATGCATGCAAGTGGTGCTTTTGGCAGAACGCGCACGTGGATTTCTACCAAACGACGTGAAAAGCATGCCGATGCTGCTCTTTTTAGCCCCCGCACATGGATTTGTGCCAAAACGCGTGTTAAGCATGCACATGCATCTTTTGGTAGACGCGGACGCAGTTTTCTGCAAAACCACACGATATGCATGCAAATGGTGCTTTTGGCAGAACGCGCACGTGGATTTCTACCAAACTACGTGAAAAGCACGCCGATGCTGCTCTTTTTAGCCATTGCACATGGATTTGTGCCAAAACGCATTTTAAGCATGCACATGCATCTTTTGGTACACGCGGACGCAGTTTTCTGCAAAACCACACGATATGCATGCAAATGGTGCTTTTGGCAGAATGCGCACGTGGATTTCTACCAAACGACGTGAAAAGCATGCCGATGCTGCTCTTTTTATCACCCGCACATGGATTTGTGTTAAAACGCGTTTTAAGCATGCACATGCATCTTTTGGTAGACGCGGACGCAGTTTTCTGCAAAACCACACGATATGCATGCAAATGGTGCTTTTCGCAGAACGCGCACGTGTATTTCTACCAAACGACGTGAAAAGCATGCCGATGCTGCTCTTTTTATCACCCGCACATGGATTTGTGCCAAAACGCGTTTTAAGCATGCACATGCATCTTTTGGTAGACGCGGACGCAGTTGTCTGCAAAACCACACGATATGCATGCAAATGGTGCTTTTGGCAGAACGCGCACGTGGATTTCTACCAAACGACGTGAAAAGCATGCCGATGCTGCTCTTTTTAGCACCCGCACATGGATTTGTGCCAAAACGCGTTTTAAGCATGCACATGCATCTTTTGGTAGACACGGACGCAGTTTTCTGCAAAACCACACGATATGCATGCAAATGGGGCTCTTGGCAGAAAGCGCACGTGGATTTCTACCAAACGACGTGAAAAGCATGCCGATGCTGCTCTTTTTAGCACCCGCACATGGATTTGTGCCAAAACGCGTTTTAAGCATGTACATGCATCTTTTGGTAGACGCGGACGCAGTTTTCTGCAAAACCACACGATATGCATGCAAATGGTGCTTTTGGCAGAACGCGCAAGTGGATTTCTACCAAACGACGTGAAAAGCATGCCGATGCTGCTCTTTTTAGCACCCGCACATGGAGTTGTGCCAAAACGCGTTTTAAGTAGGCACATGCATCTTTTGGTAGACGCGGACGCAGTTTTCTGCAAAACAACACGATATGCATGCAAATGGTGCTTTTGGCAGAACGCGCACGTGGATTTCTACCAAACGACGTGAAAAGCATGCCGATGCTGCTCTTTTTAGCACCCGCACATGGATTTGTGCCAAAATGCGTTTTAAGCATGCACATGCTGGTAGACGCGGACGCAGTTTTCTGCAAAACCACACGATATGCATGCAAATGGTGCTTTTGGCAGAACGCGCACGTGGATTTCTACCAAACGACGTGAAAAGCATGCCGATGCTGCTCTTTTTAGCACCCGCACATGGATTTGTGCCAAAACGCGTTTTAAGCATGTACATGCATCTTTTGGTAGACGCGGACGCAGTTTTCTGCAAAACCACACGATATGCATGCAAATGGTGCTTTTGGCAGAACGCGCACGTGGATTTCTACCAAACGACGTGAAAAGCATGCCGATGCTGTTCTTTTAGCACCCGCACATGGAGTTGTGCCAAAACGCGTTTTAAGTAGGCACATGCATCTTTTGGTAGACGCGGACGCAGTTTTCAGCAAAACCACATGATATGCATGCAAATGGTGCTTTTGGCAGAACGCGCACGTGGATTTCTACCAAACGACGTGAAAAGCATGCCGATGCTGCTCTTTTTAGCACCCGCACATGGATTTGTGCCAAAACGCGTTTTAAGCATGCACATGCATCTATTGGTAGACGCGGACGCAGTTTTCCGCAAAACCACACGATATGCATGCAAATGGTGCTTTTGGCAGAACGCGCACGTGGATTTCTACCAAACGACGTGAAAAGCATGCCGATGCTGCTCTTTTTAGCACCCGCACATGGATTTTTGCCAAAACGCGTTTTAAGCATGCACATGCATCTTTTGGTAGACGCGGACGCAGTTTTCTGCAAAACCACACGATATGCATGCAAATGGTGCTTTTGGCAGAACGCGCACGTGGATTTCCACCAAACGACGTGAAAAGCATGCACATGCATCTTTTGGTAGACGCGGACGCAGTTTTCTGCAAAACCACACGATATGCATGCAAGTGGTGCTTTTGGCAGAACGCGCACGTGGATTTCTACCAAACGACGTGAAAAGCATGCCGATGCTGCTCTTTTTAGCCCCCGCACATGGATTTGTGCCAAAACGCGTGTTAAGCATGCACATGCATCTTTTGGTAGACGCGGACGCAGTTTTCTGCAAAACCACACGATATGCATGCAAATGGTGCTTTTGGCAGAACGCGCACGTGGATTTCTACCAAACTACGTGAAAAGCACGCCGATGCTGCTCTTTTTAGCCATTGCACATGGATTTGTGCCAAAACGCATTTTAAGCATGCACATGCATCTTTTGGTACACGCGGACGCAGTTTTCTGCAAAACCACACGATATGCATGCAAATGGTGCTTTTGGCAGAATGCGCACGTGGATTTCTACCAAACGACGTGAAAAGCATGCCGATGCTGCTCTTTTTATCACCCGCACATGGATTTGTGTTAAAACGCGTTTTAAGCATGCACATGCATCTTTTGGTAGACGCGGACGCAGTTTTCTGCAAAACCACACGATATGCATGCAAATGGTGCTTTTCGCAGAACGCGCACGTGTATTTCTACCAAACGACGTGAAAAGCATGCCGATGCTGCTCTTTTTATCACCCGCACATGGATTTGTGCCAAAACGCGTTTTAAGCATGCACATGCATCTTTTGGTAGACGCGGACGTAGTTGTCTGCAAAACCACACGATATGCATGCAAATGGTGCTTTTGGCAGAACGCGCACGTGGATTTCTACCAAACGACGTGAAAAGCATGGCGATGCTGCTCTTTTTAGCACCCGCACAAGGATTTGTGCCAAAACGCGTTTTAAGCATGCACATGCATCTTTTGGTAGACGCGGACGCAGTTTTCTGAAAAACCACACGATATGCATGCAAATGGTGCTTTTGGCAGAACGCGCACGTGGATTTCTACCAAACGACGTGAAAAGCATGCCGATGCTGCTCTTTTTAGCACCCGCACATGGATTTGTGCCAAAACGCGTTTCAAGCATGCACATGCATCTTTTGGTGGACGCGGACGCAGTTTTCTGCAAAACCACACGATATGCATGCAAATGGTGCTTTTCGCAGAACGCGCACGTGGATTTCTACCAAACGACGTGAAAAGCATGCCGATGCTGCTGTTTTTATCACCCGCACATGGATTTGTGCCAAAACGCGTTTTAAGCATGCACATGCATCTTTTGGTAGACGCGGACGCAGTTGTCTGCAAAACCACACGATATGCATGCAAATGGTGCTTTTGGCAGAACGCGCACGTGGATTTCCACCAAACGACGTGAAAAGCATGCCGATGCTGCACTTTTTAGCACCCGCACATGGATTTGTGCCAAAACGCGTTCTAAGCATGCACATGCATCTTTTGGTAGGCGCGGACGCAGTTTTCTGCAAAACCACACGATATGCATGCAAATGGTGCTTTTGGCAGAACGCGCGCGTGGATTTCTACCAAACGACGTGAAAAGCATGCCGATGCAGCTCTTTTAAGCACCCGCACATGGATTTGTGCCAAACCCGTTTTAAGCATGCACATGCATCTTTTGGTAGACGCGGACGCAGTTTTCTGAAAAACCACACGATATGCATGCAAATGGTGCTTTTGGCAGAACGCGCACGTGGATTTCTACCAAACGACGTGAAAAGCATGCCGATGCTGCTCTTTTTAGCACCCGCACATGGATTTGTGCCAAAACGCGTTTTAAGCATGCACATGCATCTTTTGGTAGACGCGGACGCAGTTTTCTGCAAAACCACACGGTATGCATGCAAATGGTGCTTTTGGCAGAACGCGCACGTGGATTTCTATCAAACGACGTTAAAAGCATGCCGATGCTGCTCTTTTTAGCACCCGCACATGGATTTGTGCTAAAACGCGTTTTAAGCATGCACATGCATCTTTTGGTACACGCGGACGCAGTTTTCGGCAAAACCACACGATATGCATGCAAATGGTGCTTTTGGCAGAACGCGCACGTGGATTTCTACCATACGACGTGAAAAGCATGCCGATGCTGCTCTTTTTAGCACCCGCACATGGATTTGTGCCAAAACGCGTTTTAAGCATGCACATGCATCTTTTGGTAGACGCGGACGCAGTTTTCTGCAAAACCACATGATATGCATGTAAATTGTGCTTTTGGCAGAACGCGCTCGTGGATTTCTACCAAACGACGTGAAAAGCATGCCGATGCTGCTCTTTTTAGCACCCGTACATGGATTTGTGCCAAAACGCGTTTTAAGCATGCACATGCATCTTTTGGTGGACGCGGACGCAGTTTTCTGCAAAACCACACGATATGCATGCAAATGGTGCTTTTGGCAGAACGCGCACGTCGATTTCTACCAAACGACGTGAAAAGCATGCCGATGCTGCTCTTTTTAGCACCCGCACATGGATTTGTGCCAAAACGCGTTTTAAGCATTCACATGCATCTTTTGGTAGACGCGGACGCAGTTTTCTGCAAAACCACACGATATGCATGCAAATGGTGCTTTTGGCAGAACGCGCACGTGGATTTCCACCAAACGACGTGAAAAGCATGCCGATGCTGCTCTATTTAGCACCCGCACATGGATTTGTGCCAAAACGCGTTTTAAGCATGCACATGCATCTTTTGGTAGACGCGGACGCAGTTTTCTGCAAAACCACACTATATGCATGCAAATGGTGCTTTTGGCAGAACGTGCACGTGGATTTCTACCAAACGACGTGAAAAGCATGCCGATGCTGCTCTTTTTAGCACCCGCACATGGATTTGTGCCAAAACGCGTTTTAGCATGCACATGCATCTTTTGGAAGACGCGGACGCTGTTTTCTGCAAAACCACACGATATGCATGCAAATGGTGCTTTTGGCAGAACGCGCACGTGAATTTCTACCAAACGACGTGAAAAGCATGCCGATGCTGCTCTTTTTAGCACCCGCACATGGATTTGTGCCAGAACGCGTGTTAAGCATGCATATGCATCTTTTGGTAGACGCGGACGCAGTTTTCTGCAAAACCACATGATATGCATGCAAATGGTGCTTTTGGCAGAACGCGCACGTGGATTTCCACCAAACGACGTGAAAAGCATGCCGATGCTGCTCTATTTAGCACCCGCACATGGATTTGTGCCAAAACGCGTTTTAAGCATGCACATGCATCTTTTGGTAGACGCGGACGCAGTTTTCGGCAAAACCACACTATATGCATGCAAATGGTGCTTTTGGCAGAACGCGCACGTGGATTTCTACCAAACGACGTGAAAAGCATGCCGATGCTGCTCTTTTTAGCACCCGCACATGGATTTGTGCCAAAACGCGTTTTAAGCATGCACATGCATCTTTTGGTAGACGCGGACGCAGTTTTCTGCAAAACCACATGATATGCATGTAAATTGTGCTTTTGGCAGAACGCGCTCGTGGATTTCTACCAAACGACGTGAAAAGCATGCCGATGCTGCTCTTTTTAGCACCCGTACATGGATTTGTGCCAAAACGCGTTTTAAGCATGCACATGCATCTTTTGGTAGACGCGGACGCAGTTTTCTGCAAAACCACACGATATGCATGCAAATGGTGCTTTTGGCAGAACGCGCACGTCGATTTCTACCAAACGACGTGAAAAGCATGCCGATGCTGCTCTTTTTAGCACCCGCACATGGATTTGTGCCAAAACGCGTTTTAAGCATGCACATGCATCTTTTGGTAGACGCGGACGCAGTTTTCTGAAAAACCACGTGATATGCATGAAAATGGTGCTTTTGGCAGAACGCGCACGTGGATTTCTACCAAACGACGTGAAAAGCATGCCGATGCTGCTCTTTTTAGCACCCGCACATGGACTTGTGCCAAAACGCGTTTTAAGCATGCACATGCATCTTTTGGTAGACGCGGACGCAGTTTTCTATAAAACCACACGATATGCATGCAAATGGTGCTTTTGGCAGAACGCGCACGTGGATTTCTACCAAACGACGTGAAAAGCATGCCGATGCTGCTCTTTTTAGCACCCGCACATAGATTTGTGCCAAAACGCGTTTTAAGCATGCACATGCATCTTTTGGTAGACGCGGACGCAGTTTTCTGCAAAACCAGACGATATGCATGCAAATGGTGGTTTTGGCAGAACGCGCACGTGGATTTCTACCAAACGACGTGAAAAGCATGCCGATGCTGCTCTTTTTAGCACCCGCACATGGATTTGTGCCAAAACGCGTTTTAAGCATGCACATGCATCTTTTGGTAGACGCGGACGCAGTTTTCTGCAAAACCACACGATATGCATGCAAATGGTGCTTTTGGCAGAACGCGCACGTGGATTTCCACCAAACGACGTGAAAAGCATGCCGATGCTGCTCTATTTAGCACCCGCACATGGATTTGTGCCAAAACGCGTTTTAAGCATGCACATGCATCTTTTGGTAGACGCCGACGCAGTTTTCTGCAAAACCACACTATATGCATGCAAATGGTGCTTTTGGAAGAACGCGCACGTGGATTTCTACCAAACGACGTGAAAAGCATGCCGATGCTGCTCTTTTTAGCACCCGCACATGGATTTGTGCCAAAACGCGTTTTAGCATGCACATGCATCTTTTGGTAGACGCGGACGCAGTTGTCTGCAAAACCACACGATATGCATGCAAATGGTGCTTTTGGCAGAACGCGCACGTGGATTTCCACCAAACGACGTGAAAAGCATGCCGATGCTGCACTTTTTAGCACCCGCACATGGATTTGTGCCAAAACGCGTTCTAAGCATGCACATGCATCTTTTGGTAGGCGCGGACGCAGTTTTCTGCAAAACCACACGATATGCATGCAAATGGTGCTTTTGGCAGAACGCGCGCGTGGATTTCTACCAAACGACGTGAAAAGCATGCCGATGCAGCTCTTTTAAGCACCCGCACATGGATTTGTGCCAAACCCGTTTTAAGCATGCACATGCATCTTTTGGTAGACGCGGACGCAGTTTTCTGAAAAACCACACGATATGCATGCAAATGGTGCTTTTGGCAGAACGCGCACGTGGATTTCTACCAAACGACGTGAAAAGCATGCCGATGCTGCTCTTTTTAGCACCCGCACATGGATTTGTGCCAAAACGCGTTTTAAGCATGCACATGCATCTTTTGGTAGACGCGGACGCAGTTTTCTGCAAAAGCACACGGTATGCATGCAAATGGTGCTTTTGGCAGAACGCGCACGTGGATTTCTATCAAACGACGTTAAAAGCATGCCGATGCTGCTCTTTTTAGCACCCGCACATGGATTTGTGCTAAAACGCGTTTTAAGCATGCACATGCATCTTTTGGTACACGCGGACGCAGTTTTCGGCAAAACCACACGATATGCATGCAAATGGTGCTTTTGGCAGAACGCGCACGTGGATTTCTACCATACGACGTGAAAAGCATGCCGATGCTGCTCTTTTTAGCACCCGCACATGGATTTGTGCCAAAACGCGTTTTAAGCATGCACATGCATCTTTTGGTAGACGCGGACGCAGTTTTCTGCAAAACCACATGATATGCATGTAAATTGTGCTTTTGGCAGAACGCGCTCGTGGATTTCTACCAAACGACGTGAAAAGCATGCCGATGCTGCTCTTTTTAGCACCCGTACATGGATTTGTGCCAAAACGCGTTTTAAGCATGCACATGCATCTTTTGGTAGACGCGGACGCAGTTTTCTGCAAAACCACACGATATGCATGCAAATGGTGCTTTTGGCAGAACGCGCACGTCGATTTCTACCAAACGACGTGAAAAGCATGCCGATGCTGCTCTTTTTAGCACCCGCACATGGATTTGTGCCAAAACGCGTTTTAAGCATTCACATGCATCTTTTGGTAGACGCGGACGCAGTTTTCTGCAAAACCACACGATATGCATGCAAATGGTGCTTTTGGCAGAACGCGCACGTGGATTTCCACCAAACGACGTGAAAAGCATGCCGATGCTGCTCTATTTAGCACCCGCACATGGATTTGTGCCAAAACGCGTTTTAAGCATGCACATGCATCTTTTGGTAGACGCGGACGCAGTTTTCTGCAAAACCACACTATATGCATGCAAATGGTGCTTTTGGCAGAACGCGCACGTGGATTTCTACCAAACGACGTGAAAAGCATGCCGATGCTGCTCTTTTTAGCACCCGCACATGGATTTGTGCCAAAACGCGTTTTAGCATGCACATGCATCTTTTGGAAGACGCGGACGCTGTTTTCTGCAAAACCACACGATATGCATGCAAATGGTGCTTTTGGCAGAACGCGCACGTGAATTTCTACCAAACGACGTGAAAAGCATGCCGATGCTGCTCTTTTTAGCACCCGCACATGGATTTGTGCCAGAACGCGTGTTAAGCATGCATATGCATCTTTTGGTAGACGCGGACGCAGTTTTCTGCAAAACCACATGATATGCATGCAAATGGTGCTTTTGGCAGAACGCGCACGTGGATTTCCACCAAACGACGTGAAAAGCATGCCGATGCTGCTCTATTTAGCACCCGCACATGGATTTGTGCCAAAACGCGTTTTAAGCATGCACATGCATCTTTTGGTAGACGCGGACGCAGTTTTCGGCAAAACCACACTATATGCATGCAAATAGTGCTTTTGGCAGAACGCGCACGTGGATTTCTACCAAACGACGTGAAAAGCATGCCGATGCTGCTCTTTTTAGCACCCGCACATGGATTTGTGCCAAAACGCGTTTTAAGCATGCACATGCATCTTTTGGTAGACGCGGACGCAGTTTTCTGCAAAACCACATGATATGCATGTAAATTGTGCTTTTGGCAGAACGCGCTCGTGGATTTCTACCAAACGACGTGAAAAGCATGCCGATGCAGCTCTTTTAAGCACCCGCACATGGATTTGTGCCAAACCCGTTTTAAGCATGCACATGCATCTTTTGGTAGACGCGGACGCAGTTTTCTGAAAAACCACACGATATGCATGCAAATGGTGCTTTTGGCAGAACGCGCACGTGGATTTCTACCAAACGACGTGAAAAGCATGCCGATGCTGCTCTTTTTAGCACCCGCACATGGATTTGTGCCAAAACGCGTTTTAAGCATGCACATGCATCTTTTGGTAGACGCGGACGCAGTTTTCTGCAAAAGCACACGGTATGCATGCAAATGGTGCTTTTGGCAGAACGCGCACGTGGATTTCTATCAAACGACGTTAAAAGCATGCCGATGCTGCTCTTTTTAGCACCCGCACATGGATTTGTGCTAAAACGCGTTTTAAGCATGCACATGCATCTTTTGGTACACGCGGACGCAGTTTTCGGCAAAACCACACGATATGCATGCAAATGGTGCTTTTGGCAGAACGCGCACGTGGATTTCTACCATACGACGTGAAAAGCATGCCGATGCTGCTCTTTTTAGCACCCGCACATGGATTTGTGCCAAAACGCGTTTTAAGCATGCACATGCATCTTTTGGTAGACGCGGACGCAGTTTTCTGCAAAACCACATGATATGCATGTAAATTGTGCTTTTGGCAGAACGCGCTCGTGGATTTCTACCAAACGACGTGAAAAGCATGCCGATGCTGCTCTTTTTAGCACCCGTACATGGATTTGTGCCAAAACGCGTTTTAAGCATGCACATGCATCTTTTGGTAGACGCGGACGCAGTTTTCTGCAAAACCACACGATATGCATGCAAATGGTGCTTTTGGCAGAACGCGCACGTCGATTTCTACCAAACGACGTGAAAAGCATGCCGATGCTGCTCTTTTTAGCACCCGCACATGGATTTGTGCCAAAACGCGTTTTAAGCATTCACATGCATCTTTTGGTAGACGCGGACGCAGTTTTCTGCAAAACCACACGATATGCATGCAAATGGTGCTTTTGGCAGAACGCGCACGTGGATTTCCACCAAACGACGTGAAAAGCATGCCGATGCTGCTCTATTTAGCACCCGCACATGGATTTGTGCCAAAACGCGTTTTAAGCATGCACATGCATCTTTTGGTAGACGCGGACGCAGTTTTCTGCAAAACCACACTATATGCATGCAAATGGTGCTTTTGGCAGAACGCGCACGTGGATTTCTACCAAACGACGTGAAAAGCATGCCGATGCTGCTCTTTTTAGCACCCGCACATGGATTTGTGCCAAAACGCGTTTTAGCATGCACATGCATCTTTTGGAAGACGCGGACGCTGTTTTCTGCAAAACCACACGATATGCATGCAAATGGTGCTTTTGGCAGAACGCGCACGTGAATTTCTACCAAACGACGTGAAAAGCATGCCGATGCTGCTCTTTTTAGCACCCGCACATGGATTTGTGCCAGAACGCGTGTTAAGCATGCATATGCATCTTTTGGTAGACGCGGACGCAGTTTTCTGCAAAACCACATGATATGCATGCAAATGGTGCTTTTGGCAGAACGCGCACGTGGATTTCCACCAAACGACGTGAAAAGCATGCCGATGCTGCTCTATTTAGCACCCGCACATGGATTTGTGCCAAAACGCGTTTTAAGCATGCACATGCATCTTTTGGTAGACGCGGACGCAGTTTTCGGCAAAACCACACTATATGCATGCAAATAGTGCTTTTGGCAGAACGCGCACGTGGATTTCTACCAAACGACGTGAAAAGCATGCCGATGCTGCTCTTTTTAGCACCCGCACATGGATTTGTGCCAAAACGCGTTTTAAGCATGCACATGCATCTTTTGGTAGACGCGGACGCAGTTTTCTGCAAAACCACATGATATGCATGTAAATTGTGCTTTTGGCAGAACGCGCTCGTGGATTTCTACCAAACGACGTGAAAAGCATGCCGATGCTGCTCTTTTTAGCACCCGTACATGGATTTGTGCCAAAACGCGTTTTAAGCATGCACATGCATCTTTTGGTAGACGCGGACGCAGTTTTCTGCAAAACCACACGATATGCATGCAAATGGTGCTTTTGGCAGAACGCGCACGTCGATTTCTACCAAACGACGTGAAAAGCATGCCGATGCTGCTCTTTTTAGCACCCGCACATGGATTTGTGCCAAAACGCGTTTTAAGCATGCACATGCATCTTTTGGTAGACGCGGACGCAGTTTTCTGAAAAACCACGTGATATGCATGAAAATGGTGCTTTTGGCAGAACGCGCACGTGGATTTCTACCAAACGACGTGAAAAGCATGCCGATGCTGCTCTTTTTAGCACCCGCACATGGACTTGTGCCAAAACGCGTTTTAAGCATGCACATGCATCTTTTGGTAGACGCGGACGCAGTTTTCTATAAAACCACACGATATGCATGCAAATGGTGCTTTTGGCAGAACGCGCACGTGGATTTCTACCAAACGACGTGAAAAGCATGCCGATGCTGCTCTTTTTAGCACCCGCACATAGATTTGTGCCAAAACGCGTTTTAAGCATGCACATGCATCTTTTGGTAGACGCGGACGCAGTTTTCTGCAAAACCAGACGATATGCATGCAAATGGTGGTTTTGGCAGAACGCGCACGTGGATTTCTACCAAACGACGTGAAAAGCATGCCGATGCTGCTCTTTTTAGCACCCGCACATGGATTTGTGCCAAAACGCGTTTTAAGCATGCACATGCATCTTTTGGTAGACGCGGACGCAGTTTTCTGCAAAACCACACGATATGCATGCAAATGGTGCTTTTGGCAGAACGCGCACGTGGATTTCCACCAAACGACGTGAAAAGCATGCCGATGCTGCTCTATTTAGCACCCGCACATGGATTTGTGCCAAAACGCGTTTTAAGCATGCACATGCATCTTTTGGTAGACGCGGACGCAGTTTTCTGCAAAACCACACTATATGCATGCAAATGGTGCTTTTGGCAGAACGCGCACGTGGATTTCTACCAAACGACGTGAAAAGCATGCCGATGCTGCTCTTTTTAGCACCCGCACATGGATTTGTGCCAAAACGCGTTTTAGCATGCACATGCATCTTTTGGTAGACGCGGACGCTGTTTTCTGCAAAACCACACGATATGCATGCAAATGGTGCTTTTGGCAGAACGCGCACGTGAATTTCTACCAAACGACGTGAAAAGCATGCCGATGCTGCTCTTTTTAGCACCCGCACATGGATTTGTGCCAGAACGCGTGTTAAGCATGCATATGCATCTTTTGGTAGACGCGGACGCAGTTTTCTGCAAAACCACATGATATGCATGCAAATGGTGCTTTTGGCAGAACGCGCACGTGGATTTCTACCAAACGACGTGAAAAGCATGGCGATGCTGCTCTTTTTAGCACCCGCACAAGGATTTGTGCCAAAACGCGTTTTAAGCATGCACATGCATCTTTTGGTAGACGCGGACGCAGTTTTCTGAAAAACCACACGATATGCATGCAAATGGTGCTTTTGGCAGAACGCGCACGTGGATTTCTACCAAACGACATGAAAAGCATGCCGATGCTGCTCTTTTTAGCACCCGCACATGGATTTGTGCCAAAACGCGTTTCAAGCATGCACATGCATCTTTTGGTGGACGCGGACGCAGTTTTCTGCAAAACCACACGATATGCATGCAAATGGTGCTTTTCGCAGAACGCGCACGTGGATTTCTACCAAACGACGTGAAAAGCATGCCGATGCTGCTCTTTTTATCACCCGCACATGGATTTGTGCCAAAACGCGTTTTAAGCATGCACATGCATCTTTTGGTAGACGCGGACGCAGTTTTCTGCAAAACCACACGATATGCATGCAAATGGTGCTTTTGGCAGAACGCGCACGTGGATTTCTACCAAACGACGTGAAAAGCATGCCGATGCTGCTCTTTTTAGCACCCGCACATGAATTTGTGCCAAAACGCGTTTTAAGCATGCA
Organism: Dermacentor variabilis; assembly: GCF_050947875.1. Taxonomy (NCBI): domain Eukaryota; kingdom Metazoa; phylum Arthropoda; class Arachnida; order Ixodida; family Ixodidae; genus Dermacentor; species Dermacentor variabilis. The sequence goes on from NW_027460839.1 coordinate 93,202, forward strand.
CATGCATCTTTTGGTAGACGCGGACGCAGTTTTCTGCAAAACCACATGATATGCATGCAAATGGTGCTTTTGGCAGAACGCGCACGTGGATTTCTACCAAACGACGTGAAAAGCATGGCGATGCTGCTCTTTTTAGCACCCGCACAAGGATTTGTGCCAAAACGCGTTTTAAGCATGCACATGCATCTTTTGGTAGACGCGGACGCAGTTTTCTGAAAAACCACACGATATGCATGCAAATGGTGCTTTTGGCAGAACGCGCACGTGGATTTCTACCAAACGACATGAAAAGCATGCCGATGCTGCTCTTTTTAGCACCCGCACATGGATTTGTGCCAAAACGCGTTTCAAGCATGCACATGCATCTTTTGGTGGACGCGGACGCAGTTTTCTGCAAAACCACACGATATGCATGCAAATGGTGCTTTTGGCAGAACGCGCACGTGGATTTCCACCAAACGACGTGAAAAGCATGCCGATGCTGCACTTTTTAGCACCCGCACATGGATTTGTGCCAAAACGCGTTTTAAGCATGCACATGCATCTTTTGGTAGACGCGGACGCAGTTTTCTGCAAAACCACACGATATGCATGCAAATGGTGCTTTTGGCAGAACGCGCACGTGGATTTCTACCAAACGACGTGAAAAGCATGCCGATGCTGCTCTTTTTAGCACCCGCACATGAATTTGTGCCAAAACGCGTTTTAAGCATGCACATGCATCTTTTGGTAGACGCGGACGCAGTTTTCTGCAAAACCACACGATATGCATGCAAATGGTGCTTTTGGCAGAACGCGCACGTGGATTTCTACCAAACGACGTGAAAAGCGTGCCGATGCTGCCCTTTTTAGCACCCGCACATGGATTTGTGCCAAAACGCGTTTTAAGCATGCACATGCATCTTTTGGTAGGCGCGGACGCAGTTTTCTGCAAAACCACACGATATGCATGCAAATGGTGCTTTTGGCAGAACGCGCACGTGGATTTCTACCAAACGACGTGAAAAGCATGCCGATGCTGCTCTTTTCAGCACCCGCACATGGATTTGTGCCAAAACGCGTTTTAAGCATGCACATGCATCGTTTGGTAGACGCGGACGCAGTTTTCTGCAAAACCACACGATATGCATGCAAATGGTGCTTTTGGCAGAACGCGCACGTCAATTTCTACCAAACAACGTGAAAAGCATGCCGATGCTGCTCTTTTTAGCACCCGCACATGGATTTGTGCCAAAACGCGTTTTAAGCATGCACATGCATCTTTTGGTAGACGCGGACGCAGTTTTCTGAAAAACCACATGATATGCATGAAAATGGTGCTTTTGGCAGAACGCGCACGTGGATTTCTACCAAACGACGTGAAAAGCATGCCGATGCTGCTCTTTTTAGCACCCGCACATGGACTTGTGCCAAAACGCGTTTTAAGCATACACATGCATCTTTTGGTAGACGCGGACGCAGTTTTCTATAAAACCACACGATATGCATGCAAATGGTGCTTTTGGCAGAACGCGCACGTGGATTTCTACCAAACGACGTGAAAAGCATGCCGATGCTGCTCTTTTTAGCACCCGCACATGGATTTGTGCCAAAACGCGTTTTAAGCATGCACATGCATCTTTTGGTAGACGCGGACGCAGTTTTCTGCAAAACCAGACGATATGCATGCAAATGGTGGTTTTGGCAGAACGCGCACGTGGATTTCTACCAAACGACGTGAAAAGCATGCCGATGCTGCTCTTTTTAGCACCCGCACATGGATTTGTGCCAAAACGCGTTTTAAGCATGCACATGCATCTTTTGGTAGACGCGGACGCAGTTTTCTGCAAAACCACACGATATGCATGCAAAATGGTGCTTTTGGCAGAACGCGCACGTGGATTTCTACCAAACGACATGAAAAGCATGCCGATGCTGCTCTTTTTAGCACCCGCACATGGATTTGTGCCAAAACGCGTGTTAAGCATGCACACGCATCTTTTGGTAGATGTGGACGCAGTTTTCTGCAAAACCAAACGATATGCATGCAAATGGTGCTTTTGGCAGAACGCGCACGTGGATTTCTACCAAACGACGTGAAAAGCATGCCGATGCTGCTCTTTTTAGCACCCGCACATGGATTTGTGCCAAAACGCGTTTTAAGCATGCACATGCATCTTTTGGTAGACGCGGACGCAGTTTTCTGCAAAACCACACGATATGCATGCAAATGGTGCTTTTGGCAGAACGCGCACGTGGATTTCTACCAAACGACATGAAAAGCATGCCGATGCTGCTCTTTTTAGCACCCGCACATGGATTTGTGCCAAAACGCGTGTTAAGCATGCACACGCATCTTTTGGTAGACGCGGACGCAGTTTTCTGCAAAACCACACGATATGCATGCAAATGGTGCTTTTGGCAGAACGCGCACGTGGATTTCTACCAAACGACGTGAAAAGCATGCCGATGCTGCTCTTTTTAGCACCCGCACATGGATTTGTGCCAAAACGCGTGTTAAGCATGCACACGCATCTTTTGGTAGACGCGGACGCAGTTTTCTGCAAAACCACACGATATGCATGCAAATGGTGCTTTTGGTAGAACGCGCACATGTATTTCTACCAAACGACGTGAAAAGCATGCCGATGCTCCTCTTTTTAGCACCCGCACATGGATTTGTGCCAAAACGCGTTTTAAGCATGCACACGCATCTTTTGGTAGACGCGGACGCAGTTTTCTGCAAAACCACACGATATGCATGCAAATGGTGCTTTTGGCAGAACGCGCACGTGGATTTCTACCAAACGACGTGAAAAGCATGCCGATGCTGCTCTTTTTAGCACCCGCACATGGATTTGTGCCAAAACGCGTTTTAAGCATGCACACGCATCTTTTGGTAGACGCGGACGCAGTTTTCTGCAAAACCACACGATATGCATGCAAATGGTGCTTTTGGCAGAACGCGCACGTGGATTTCTACCAAACGACGCCAAAAGCATGCCGATGCTGCTCTTTTTAGCACCCGCACATGGATTTGTGCCAAAACGCGTTTTAAGCATGCACATGCATCTTTTGGTAGACGCGGACGCAGTTTTCTGCAAAACCACACGATATGCATGAAAATGGTGCATTTGGCAGAACGCGCACGTGGATTTCTACCAAACGATGTGAAAAGCATGCCGATGCTGCTCTTTTTAGCACCCGCACATGGATTTGTGCCAAAACGCGTTTTAAGCATGCACACGCATCTTTTGGTAGACACGGACGCAGTTTTCTGCAAAACCACACGATATGCATGCAAATGGTGCTTTTGGCAGAACGCGCACGTGGATTTCTACCAAACGACGTGAAAAGCATGCCTATGCTGCTCTTTTTAGCACCCGCACATGGATTTGTGCCAAAACGCGTTTTAAGCATGCACATGCATCTTTTGGTAGACGCGGACGCAGTTTTCTGCAAAACCACACGATATGCATGCAAATGGTGCTTTTGGCAGAACGCGCACGTGGATTTCTACCAAACGACGTGAAAAGCATGCCGATGCTGCTCTTTTTAGCACCCGCACATGGATTTGTGCCAAAACGCGTTTTAAGCATGCACATGCATCTTTTGGTAGACGCGGACGCAGTTTTCTGCAAAACCACACGATATGCATGCAAATGGTGCTTTTGGCAGAACGCGCACGTGGATTTCTACCAAACGACGTGAAAAGCATGCCGATGCTGCTCTTTTTAGCACCCGCACATGGATTTGTGCCAAAACGCGTTTTGAGCATGCACACGCATCTTTTGGTAGCCGCGGACGCAGTTTTCTGCAAAACCACACGATATGCATGCAAATGGTGCTTTTGGCAGAACGCGCACGTGGATTTCTACCAAACGACGTGAAAAGCATGCCGATGCTGCTCTTTTTAGCACCCGCACATGGATTTGTGCCAAAACGCGTTTTAAGCATGCACATGCATCTTTTGGTAGACGCGGACGCAGTTTTCTGCAAAACCACACGATATGCATGCAAATGGTGCTTTTGGCAGAACGCGCACGTGGATTTCTACCAAACGACGTGAAAAGCATGCCGATGCTGCTCTTTTTAGCACCCGCACATGGATTTGTGCCAAAACGCGTTTCAAGCATGCACACGCATCTTTTGGTAGACGCGGACGCAGTTTTCTGCAAAACCACACGATATGCATGCAAATGGTGCTTTTCGCAGAACGCGCACGTGGATTTCTACCAAACGACGTGAAAAGCATGACGATGCTGCTCTTTTTAGCACCCGCACGTGGATTTGTGCCAAAACGCGTTATAAGCATGCACATGCATCTTTTGGTAGACGCGGACGCAGTTTTCTGCAAAACCACACGATATGCATGCAAATGGTGCTTTTGGCAGAACGCGCATGTGGATTTCTACCAAACGACGTGAAAAGCATACTGATGCTGCTCTTTTTAGCACCCGCACATGGATTTGTGCCAAAACGCGTTTTAAGCATGCACATGGATCTTTTGGTAGACGCGGACGCAGTTTTCTGCAAAACAACACGATATGCATGCAAATGGTGCTTTTGGCAGAATGCGCACGTAGATTTCTACCAAAGGACGTGAAAAGCATGCCGATGCTGCTCTTTTTAGCACCCGCACATGGATTTGTGCCAAAACGCGTTTTAAGCATGCACACGCATCTTTTGCTAGACGCGGACGCAGTTTTCTGCAAAACCACACGATATGCATGCAAATGGTGCTTTTGGCAGAACGCGCACGTGGATTTCTACCAAACGACGTGAAAAGCATGCCGATGCTGCTCTTTTTAGCACCCGCACATGGATTTGTGCCAAAACGCGTTTTAAGCATGCACACGCATCTTTTGGTAGACACGGACGCAGTTTTCTGCAAAACCACACGATATGCATGCAAATGGTGCTTTTGGCAGAACGCGCACGTGGATTTCTACCAAACGACGTGAAAAGCATGCCGATGCTGCTCTTTTTAGCACCCGCACATGGATTTGTGCCAAAACGCGTTTTAAGCATGCACATGGATCTTTTGGTAGACGCGGACGCAGTTTTCTGCAAAACAACACGATATGCATGCAAATGGTGCTTTTGGCAGAATGCGCACGTAGATGTCTACCAAACGACGTGAAAAGCATGCCGATGCTGCTCTTTTTAGCACCCGCACATGGATTTGTGCCAAAACGCGTTTTAAGCATGCACACGCATCTTTTGCTAGACGCGGACGCAGTTTTCTGCAAAACCACACGATATGCATGCAAATGGTGCTTTTGGCAGAACGCGCACGTGGATTTCTACCAAACGACGTGAAAAGCATGCCGATGCTGCTCTTTTTAGCACCCGCACATGGATTTGTGCCAAAACGCGTTTTAAGCATGCACACGCATCTTTTGGTAGACACGGACGCAGTTTTCTGCAAAACCACACGATATGCATGCAAATGGTGCTTTTGGCAGAACGCGCACGTGGATTTCTACCAAACGACGTGAAAAGCATGCCGATGCTGCTCTTTTTAGCACCCGCTCATGGATTTGTGCCAAAACGCGTTTTAAGCATGCACATGCATCTTTTGGTAGACGCGGACGCAGTTTTCTGCAAAACCACACGATATGCATGCAAATGGTGCTTTTGGCAGAACGCGCACGTGGATTTCTACCAAACGACGTGAAAAGCATGCCGATGCTGCTCTTTTTAGCACCCGCACATGGATTTGTGCCAAAACGCGTTTTAAGCATGCACATGCATCTTTTGGTAGACTCGGACGCAGTTTTCTGCAAAACCACACGATATGCATGCAAATGGTGCTTTTGGCAGAACGCGCACGTGGATTTCTACCAAACGACGTGAAAAGCATGCCGTTGCTGCTCTTTTTAGCACCCGCGCATGGATTTGCGCGAAAACGGGTTTTAAGCATGCACATGCATCTTTTGGTAGACGCGGACGCAGTTTTCTGCAAAACCACACGATATGCATGGAAATGGTGCTTTTGGCAGAACGCGCACGTGGATTTCTACCAAACGACGTGAAAAGCATGCCGATGCTGCTCTTTTTAGCACCCGCACATGGATTTGTGCCAAAACGCGTTTTAAGCATGCACACGCATCTTTTGGTAGACGCGGACGCAGTTTTCTGCAAAACCACACGATATGCATGCAAATGGTGCTTTTGGCAGAACGCGCACGTGGATTTCTACCAAACGACGTGAAAAGCATGCCGATGCTGCTCTTTTTAGCACCCGCACATGGATTTGTGCCAAAACGCGTTTTTAGCATGCACATGCATCTTTTGGTAGACGCGGACGCAGTTTTCTGAAAAACCACACGATATGCATGCAAATGGTGCTTTTGGCAGAACGCGCACGTGGAGTTCTACCAAACGACGTGAAAAGCATGCCGATGCTGCTCTTTTTAGCACCCGCGCATGGATTTGTGCCAAAACGCGTTTTAAGCATGCACACGCAACTTTTGGTAGACGCGGACGCAGTTTTCTGCAAAACCACACGATATGCATGCAAATGGTGCTTTTGGCAGAACGCGCACGTGGATTTCTACCAAACGACGCCAAAAGCATGCCGATGCTGCTCTTTTTAGCACCCGCACATGGATTTGTGCCAAAACGCGTTTTAAGCATGCACATGCATCTTTTGGTAGACGCGGACGCAGTTTTCTGCAAAACCACACGATATGCATGAAAATGGTGCTTTGGCAGAACGCGCACGTGCATTTCTACCAAACGATGTGAAAAGCATGCCGATGCTGCTCTTTTTAGCACCCGCACATGGATTTGTGCCAAAACGCGTTTTAAGCATGCACACGCATCTTTTGGTAGACACGGACGCAGTTTTCTGCAAAACCACACGATATGCATGCAAATTGTGCTTTTGGCAGAACGCGCACGTGGATTTCTACCAAACGACGTGAAAAGCATGCCGATGCTGCTCTTTTTAGCACCCGCACATGGATTTGTGCCAAAACGCGTTTTAAGCATGCACATGCATCTTTTGGTAGACGCGGACGCAGTTTTCTGCAAAACCACACGATATGCATGCAAATGGTGCTTTTGGCAGAACGCGCACGTGGATTTCTACAAAACGACGTGAAAAGCATGCCGATGCTGCTCTTTTTAGCACCCGCACATGGATTTGTGCCAAAACGCGTTTTAAGCATGCACATGCATCTTTTGGTAGACGCGGACGCAGTTTTCTGCAAAACCACACGATATGCATGCAAATGGTGCTTTTGGCAGAACGCGCACGTGGATTTCTACCAAACGACGTGAAAAGCATGCCGATGCTGCTCTTTTTAGCACCCGCACATGGATTTGTGCCAAAACGCGTTTTAAGCATGCACATGCATCTTTTGGTAGACTCGGACGCAGTTTTCTGCAAAACCACACGATATGCATGCAAATGGTGCTTTTGGCAGAACGCGCACGTGGATTTCTACCAAACGACGTGAAAAGCATGCCGTTGCTGCTCTTTTTAGCACCCGCGCATGGATTTGCGCGAAAACGGGTTTTAAGCATGCACATGCATCTTTTGGTAGACGCGGACGCAGTTTTCTGCAAAACCACACGATATGCATGGAAATGGTGCTTTTGGCAGAACGCGCACGTGATTTCTACCAAACGACGTGAAAAGCATGCCGATGCTGCTCTTTTTAGCACCCGCACATGGATTTGTGCCAAAACGCGTTTTAAGCATGCACACGCATCTTTTGGTAGACGCGGACGCAGTTTTCTGCAAAACCACACGATATGCATGCAAATGGTGCTTTTGGCAGAACGCGCACGTGGATTTCTACCAAACGACGTGAAAAGCATGCCGATGCTGCTCTTTTTAGCACCCGCACATGGATTTGTGCCAAAACGCGTTTTTAGCATGCACATGCATCTTTTGGTAGACGCGGACGCAGTTTTCTGAAAAACCACACGATATGCATGCAAATGGTGCTTTTGGCAGAACGCGCACGTGGAGTTCTACCAAACGACGTGAAAAGCATGCCGATGCTGCTCTTTTTAGCACCCGCGCATGGATTTGTGCCAAAACGCGTTTTAAGCATGCACACGCAACTTTTGGTAGACGCGGACGCAGTTTTCTGCAAAACCACACGATATGCATGCAAATGGTGCTTTTGGCAGAACGCGCACGTGGATTTCTACCAAACGACGCCAAAAGCATGCCGATGCTGCTCTTTTTAGCACCCGCACATGGATTTGTGCCAAAACGCGTTTTAAGCATGCACATGCATCTTTTGGTAGACGCGGACGCAGTTTTCTGCAAAACCACACGATATGCATGAAAATGGTGCTTTTGGCAGAACGCGCACGTGCATTTCTACCAAACGATGTGAAAAGCATGCCGATGCTGCTCTTTTTAGCACCCGCACATGGATTTGTGCCAAAACGCGTTTTAAGCATGCACACGCATCTTTTGGTAGACACGGACGCAGTTTTCTGCAAAACCACACGATATGCATGCAAATTGTGCTTTTGGCAGAACGCGCACGTGGATTTCTACCAAACGACGTGAAAAGCATGCCGATGCTGCTCTTTTTAGCACCCGCACATGGATTTGTGCCAAAACGCGTTTTAAGCATGCACATGCATCTTTTGGTAGACGCGGACGCAGTTTTCTGCAAAACCACACGATATGCATGCAAATGGTGCTTTTGGCAGAACGCGCACGTGGATTTCTACCAAACGACGTGAAAAGCATGCCGATGCTGCTCTTTTTAGCACCCGCACATGGATTTGTGCCAAAACGCGTTTTAAGCATGCACATGCATCTTTTGGTAGACGCGGACGCAGTTTTCTGCAAAACCACACGATATGCATGAAAATGGTGCTTTTGGCAGAACGCGCACGTGGATTTCTACCAAACGATGTGAAAAGCATGCCGATGCTGCTCTTTTTAGCACCCGCACGTGGATTTGTGCCAAAACGCGTTTTGAGCATGCACACGCATCTTTTGGTAGACACGGACGCAGTTTTCTGCAAAACCACACGATATGCATGCAAATGGTGCTTTTGGCAGAACGCGCACGTGGATTTCTACCAAACGACGTGAAAAGCATGCCGATGCTGCTCTTTTTAGCACCCGCACATGGATTTGTGCCAAAACGCGTTTTAAGCATGCACATGCATCTTCTGGTAGACGCGGACGCAGTTTTCTGCAAAACCACACGATATGCATGCAAATGGTGCTTTTGGCAGAACGCGCACGTGGATTTCTACCAAACGACGTGAAAAGCATGCCGATGCTGCTCTTTTTAGCACCCGCACATGGATTTGTGCCAAAACGCATTTTAAGCATGCACATGCATCTTTTGGTAGACTCGGACGCAGTTTTCTGCAAAACCACACGATATGCATGCAAATGGTGCTTTTGGCAGAACGCGCACGTGGATTTCTACCAAACGACGTGAAAAGCATGCCGATGCTGCTCTTTTTATCACCCGCACATGGATTTGTGCCAAAATGCGTTTTGAGCATGCACACGCATCTTTTGGTAGCCGCGGACGCAGTTTTCTGCAAAACCACACGATATGCATGCAAATGGTGCTTTTGGCAGAACGCGCACGTGGATTTCTACCAAACGACGTGAAAAGCATGCCGATGCTGCTCTTTTTAGCACCCGCACATGGATTTGTGCCAAAACGCGTTTTAAGCATGCACACGCATCTTTTGGTAGACGCGGACGCAGTTTTCTGCAAAACCACACGATATGCATGCAAATGGTGCTTTTCGCAGAACGCGCACGTGGATTTCTACCAAACGACGTGAAAAGCATGCCGATGCTGCTCTTTTTAGCACCCGCACGTGGATTTGTGCCAAAACGCGTTAGAAGCATGCACATGCATCTTTTGGTAGACGCGGACGCAGTTTTCTGCAAAACCACACGTTATGCATGCAAATGGTGCTTTTGGCAGAACGCGCATGTGGATTTCTACCAAACGACGTGAAAAGCATGCTGATGCTGCTCTTTTTAGCACCCGCACATGGATTTGTGCCAAAACGCGTTTTAAGCATGCACATGCATCTTTTGGTAGACGCGGACGCAGTTTTCTGCAAAACAACATGATATGCATGCAAATGGTGCTTTTGGCAGAACGCGCACGTAGATTTCTACCAAACGACGTGAAAAGCATGCCGATGCTGCTCTTTTTAGCACCCGCACACCGATTTGTGCCAAAACGCGTTTTAAGCATGCACACGCATCTTTTGGTAGACGCGGACGCAGTTTTCTGCAAAACCACACGATATGCATGCAAATGGTGCTTTTGGCAGAACGCGCACGTGGATTTCTACCAAACGACGTGAAAAGCATGCCGATGCTGCTCTTTTTAGCACCCGCACATGGATTTGTACTAAACGTGTTTTGAGCATGCACACGCACCTTTTGGTAGATGCGGACGCAGTTTTCTGCAAAACCACACGATATGCATGCAAATGGTGCTTTTGGCAGAACGCGCACGTGTATTTCTACCAAACGACGTGAAAAGCATGCCGATGCTGCTCTTTTTAGCACCCGCACATGGATTTGTGCCAAAACGCGTTTTAAGCATGCACATGCGTCTTTTGGTAGACGCGGACGCAGTTTTCTGCAAAACCACACGATATGCATGCAAATGGTGCTTTTGGCAGAACACGCACGTGGATTTCTATCAAACGACGTGAAAAGCATGCCGATCCTGCTCTTTTTAGCACCCGCACATGGATTTGTGCCAAAACGCGTGTTAAGCATGTACATGCATCTTTTGGTAGACGCGGACGCAGTTTTCTGCAAAACCACACGATATGCATGCAAATGGTGCTTTTGGCAGAACGCGCACGTGGATTTCTACAAAACGACGTAAAAAGCATGCCGATGCTGCTCTTTTTAGCACCCGCACATGGATTTGTGCCAAAACGCGTTTTAAGCATGCACATGCATCTTTTGGTAGACGCGGACGCAGTTTTCTGCAAAACCACACGATATGCATGCAAATGGTGCTTTTGGCAGAACACGCACGTGGATTTCTATCAAACGACGTGAAAAGCATGCCGATCCTGCTCTTTTTAGCACCCGCACATGGATTTGTGCCAAAACGCGTGTTAAGCATGTACATGCATCTTTTGGTAGACGCGGACGCAGTTTTCTGCAAAACCACACGATATGCATGCAAATGGTGCTTTTGGCAGAACGCGCACGTGGATTTCTACAAAACGACGTAAAAAGCATGCCGATGCTGCTCTTTTTAGCACCCGCACATGGATTTGTGCCAAAACGCGTTTTAAGCATGCACATGCATCTTTTGGTAGACGCGGACGCAGTTTTCTGCAAAACCACACGATATGCATGCAAATGGTGCTTTTGGCAGAACGCGCACGTGGATTTCTACCAAACGACGTGAAAAGCATGCCGATGCTGCTCTTTTTAGCACCCGCACATGGATTTGTGCCAAAACGCGTTTTAAGCATGCACACGCATCTTTTGGTAGACGCGGACGCAGTTTTCTGCAAAACCACACTATATGCATGCAAATGGTGCTTTTGGCAGAACGCGCACGTGGATTTCTACTAAACGACGTGAAAAGCATGCCGATGCTGCTCTTTTTAGCACCCGCACATGGATTTGTGCCAAAACGCATTTTTAGCATGCACATCCATCTTTTGGTAGCCGCGGACGCAGTTTTCTGAAAAACCACACGATATGCATGCAAATGGTGCTTTTGGCAGAACGCGCACGTGGATTTCTACCAAACGACGTGAAAAGCATGCCGATGCTGCTCTTTTTAGCACCCGCACATGGATTTGTGCCAAAACGCGTTTTAAGCATTCACACGCATCTTTGGTAGACACGGACGCAGTTTTCTGCAAAACCACACGATATGCATGCAAATGGTGCTTTTGGCAGAACGCGCACGTGGATTTCTACCAAACGACGTGAAAAGCATGCCGATGCTGCTCTTTTTAGCACCCGCACATGGATTTGTGCCAAAACGCGTTTTAAGCATGCACATGCATCTTTTGGTAGACGCGGACGCAGTTTTCTGCAAAACCACACGATATGCATGCAAATGGTGCTTTTGGCAGAACGCGCACGTGGATTTCTACCAAACGACGCCAAAAGCATGCCGATGCTGCTCTTTTTAGCACCCGCACATGGATTTGTGCCAAAACGCGTTTTAAGCATGCACACGCATCTTTTGGTAGACACGGACGCAGTTTTCTGCAAAACCACACGATATGCATGCAAATGGTGCTTTTGGCAGAACACGCACGTGGATTTCTACCAAACGACGTGAAAAGCATGCCGATGCTGCTCTTTTTAGCACCCGCACATGGATTTGTGCCAAAACGCGTTTTAAGCATGCACATGCATCTTTTGGTAGACGCGGACGCAGTTTTCTGCAAAACCACACGATATGCATGCAAATGGTGCTTTTGGCAGAACGCGCATGTGGATTTCTACCAAACGACGTGAAAAGCATGCCGATGCTGCTCTTTTTAGCACCCGCACATGAATTTGTGCCAAAACGCGTGTTAAGCATGCACACGCATCTTTTGGTAGACGCGGACGCAGTTTTCTGCAAAACCACACGATATGCATGCAAATGGTGCGTTTGGCAGAACGCGCACGTGGATTTCTACCAAACGACGTGAAAAGCATGCCGTTGCTGCTCTTTTTAGCACCCGCACATGGATTTGCGCGAAAACGGGTTTTAAGCATGCACATGCATCTTTTGGTAGACGCGGACGCAGTTTTCAGCAAAACCACACGATATGCATGGAAATGGTGCTTTTGGCAGAACGCGCACGTGGATTTCTACCAAACGACGTGAAAAGCATGCCGATGCTGCTCTTTTTAGCACCCGCACATGGATTTGGGCCAAAACGCGTTTTAAGCATGCACACGCATCTTTTGGTAGACGCGGACGCAGTTTTCTGCAAAACCACACGATATGCATGCAAATGGTGCTTTTGGCAGAACGCGCACGTGGATTTCTACCAAACGACGTGAAAAGCATGCCGATGCTGCTCTTTTTAGCACCCGCACATGGATTTGTGCCAAAACGCGTTTTTAGCATGCACATGCATCTTTTGGTAGACGCGGACGCAGTTTTCTGAAAAACCACACGATATGCATGCAAATGGTGCTTTTGGCAGAACGCGCACGTGGAGTTCTACCAAACGACGTGAAAAGCATGCCGATGCTGCTCTTTTTAGCACCCGCGCATGGATTTGTGCCAAATCGCGTTTTAAGCATGCACACGCAACTTTTGGTAGACGCGGACGCAGTTTTCTGCAAAACCACACGATATGCATGCAAATGGTGCTTTTGGCAGAACGCGCACGTGGATTTCTACCAAACGACGCCAAAAGCATGCCGATGCTGCTCTTTTTAGCACCCGCACATGGATTTGTGCCAAAACGCGTTTTAAGCATGCACATGCATCTTTTGGTAGACGCGGACGCAGTTTTCTGCAAAACCACACGATATGCATGAAAATGGTGCTTTTGGCAGAACGCGCACGTGCATTTCTACCAAACGATGTGAAAAGCATGCCGATGCTGCTCTTTTTAGCACCCGCACATGGATTTGTGCCAAAACGCGTTTTAAGCATGCACACGCATCTTTTGGTAGACACGGGCGCAGTTTTCTGCAAAACCACACGATATGCATGCAAATTGTGCTTTTGGCAGAACGCGCACGTGGATTTCTACCAAACGACGTGAAAAGCATGCCGATGCTGCTCTTTTTAGCACCCGCACATGGATTTGTGCCAAAACGCGTTTTAAGCATGCACATGCATCTTTTGGTAGACGCGGACGCAGTTTTCTGCAAAACCACACGATATGCATGCAAATGGTGCTTTTGGCAGAACGCGCACGTGGATTTCTACCAAACGACGTGAAAAGCATGCCGATGCTGCTCTTTTTAGCACCCGCACATGGATTTGTGCCAAAACGCGTTTTAAGCATGCACATGCATCTTTTGGTAGACGCGGACGCAGTTTTCTGCAAAACCACACGATATGCATGAAAATGGTGCTTTTGGCAGAACGCGCACGTGGATTTCTACCAAACGATGTGAAAAGCATGCCGATGCTGCTCTTTTTAGCACCCGCACGTGGATTTGTGCCAAAACGCGTTTTAAGCATGCACACGCATCTTTTGGTAGACACGGACGCAGTTTTCTGCAAAACCACACGATATGCATGCAAATGGTGCTTTTGGCAGAACGCGCACGTGGATTTCTACCAAACGACGTGAAAAGCATGCCGATGCTGCTCTTTTTAGCACCCGCACATGGATTTGTGCCAAAACGCGTTTTAAGCATGCACATGCATCTTTTGGTAGACGCGGACGCAGTTTTCTGCAAAACCACACGATATGCATGAAAATGGTGCTTTTGGCAGAACGCGCACGTGGATTTCTACCAAACGATGTGAAAAGCATGCCGATGCTGCTCTTTTTAGCACCCGCACGTGGATTTGTGCCAAAACGCGTTTTAAGCATGCACACGCATCTTTTGGTAGACACGGACGCAGTTTTCTGCAAAACCACACGATATGCATGCAAATGGTGCTTTTGGCAGAACGCGCACGTGGATTTCTACCAAACGACGTGAAAAGCATGCCGATGCTGCTCTTTTTAGCACCCGCACATGGATTTGTGCCAAAACGCGTTTTAAGCATGCACATGCATCTTCTGGTAGACGCGGACGCAGTTTTCTGCAAAACCACACGATATGCATGCAAATGGTGCTTTTGGCAGAACGCGCACGTGGATTTCTACCAAACGACGTGAAAAGCATGCCGATGCTGCTCTATTTAGCACCCGCACATGGATTTGTGCCAAAACGCATTTTAAGCATGCACATGCATCTTTTGGTAGACTCGGACGCAGTTTTCTGCAAAACCACACGATATGCATGCAAATGGTGCTTTTGGCAGAACGCGCACGTGGATTTCTACCAAACGACGTGAAAAGCATGCCGATGCTGCTCTTTTTATCACCCGCACATGGATTTGTGCCAAAATGCGTTTTGAGCATTCACACGCATCTTTTGGTAGCCGCGGACGCAGTTTTCTGCAAAACCACACGATATGCATGCAAATGATGCTTTTGGCAGAACGCGCACGTGGATTTCCACCAAACGACGTGAAAAGCATGCCGATGCTGCTCTTTTTAGCACCCGCACATGGATTTGTGCCAAAACGCGTTTTAAGCATGCACACGCATCTTTTGGTAGACGCGGACGCAGTTTTCTGCAAAACCACACGATATGCATGCAAATGGTGCTTTTCGCAGAACGCGCACGTGGATTTCTACCAAACGACGTGAAAAGCATGCCGATGCTGCTCTTTTTAGCACCCGCACGTGGATTTGTGCCAAAACGCGTTAGAAGCATGCACATGCATCTTTTGGTAGACGCGGACGCAGTTTTCTGCAAAACCACACGTTATGCATGCAAATGGTGCTTTTGGCAGAACGCGCATGTGGATTTCTACCAAACGACGTGAAAAGCATGCTGATGCTGCTCTTTTTAGCACCCGCACATGGATTTGTGCCAAAACGCGTTTTAAGCATGCACATGCATCTTTTGGTAGACGCGGACGCAGTTTTCTGCAAAACAACATGATATGCATGCAAATGGTGCTTTTGGCAGAACGCGCACGTAGATTTCTACCAAACGACGTGAAAAGCATGCCGATGCTGCTCTTTTTAGCACCCGCACACCGATTTGTGCCAAAACGCGTTTTAAGCATGCACACGCATCTTTTGGTAGACGCGGACGCAGTTTTCTGCAAAACCACACGATATGCATGCAAATGGTGCTTTTGGCAGAACGCGCACGTGGATTTCTACCAAACGACGTGAAAAGCATGCCGATGCTGCTCTTTTTAGCACCCGCACATGGATTTGTACTAAACGTGTTTTGAGCATGCACACGCACCTTTTGGTAGATGCGGACGCAGTTTTCTGCAAAACCACACGATATGCATGCAAATGGTGCTTTTGGCAGAAGGCGCACGTGGATTTCTACCAAACGACGTGAAAAGCATGCCGATGCTGCTCTTTTTAGCACCCGCACATGGATTTGTGCCAAAACGCGTTTTAAGCATGCACATGCATCTTTTGGTAGACGCGGACGCAGTTTTCTGCAAAACCACACGATAAGCATGCAAATGGTGCTTTTGGCAGAACGCGCACGTGGATTTCTACCAAACGACATGGAAAGCATGCCGATGCTGCTCTTTTTAGCACCCGCACATGGATTTGTGCCAAAACGCGTGTTAAGCATGCACACGCATCTTTTGGTAGACGCGGACGCAGTTTTCTGCAAAACCACACGATATGCATGTAAATGGTGCTTTTGGCAGAACGCGCACGTGGATTTCTACCAAACGACGTGAAAAGCATGCCGATGCTGCTCTTTTTAGCACCCGCACATGGATTTGTGCCAAAACGCGTGTTAAGCATGCACACGCATCTTTTGGTAGACGCGGACGCAGTTTTCTGCAAAACCACACGATATGCATGCAAATGGTGCTTTTGGCAGAACGCGCACGTGGATTTCTACCAAACGACATGAAAAGCATGCCGATGCTGCTCTTTTTAGCACCCGCACATGGATTTGTGCCAAAACGCGTGTTAAGCATGCACACGCATCTTTCGGTAGACGCGGACGCAGTTTTCTGCAAAACCACACGATATGCATGCAAATGGTGCTTTTGGCAGAACGCGCACGTGGATTTCTACCAAACGACGTGAAAAGCATGCCGATGCTGCTATTTTTAGCACCCGCACATGGATTTGTGCCAAAACGCGTGTTAAGCATGCACACGCATCTTTTGGTAGACGCGGACGCAGTTTTCTGCAAAACCACACGATATGCATGCAAATGGTGCTTTTGGTATAACGCGCACATGTATTTCTACCAAACGACGTGAAAAGCATGCCGATGCTCCTCTTTTTAGCACCCGCACATGGATTTGTGCCAAAACGCGTTTTAAGCATGCACACGCATCTTTTGGTAGACGCGGACGCAGTTTTCTGCAAAACCACACGATATGCATGCAAATGGTGCTTTTGGCAGAACGCGCACGTGGATTTCTACCAAACGACGTGAAAAGCATGCCGATGCTGCTCTTTTTAGCACCCGCACATGGATTTGTGCCAAAACGCGTTTTAAGCATGCACATGCATCTTTTGGTAGACGCGGACGCAGTTTTCTGCAAAACCACACGATATGCATGCAAATGGTGCTTTTGGCAGAACGCGCACGTGGATTTCTACCAAACGACATGAAAAGCATGCCGATGCTGCTCTTTTTAGCACCCGCACATGGATTTGTGCCAAAACGCGTGTTAAGCATGCACACGCATCTTTTGGTAGATGCGGACGCAGTTTTCTGCAAAACCAAATGATATGCATGCAAATGGTGCTTTTGGCAGAACGCGCACGTGGATTTCTACCAAACGACGTGAAAAGCATGCCGATGCTGCTCTTTTTAGCACCCGCACATGGATTTGTGCCAAAACGCGTTTTAAGCATGCACATGCATCTTTTGGTAGACGCGGACGCAGTTTTCTGCAAAACCACACGATATGCATGCAAATGGTGCTTTTGGCAGAACGCGCACGTGGATTTCTACCAAACGACATGAAAAGCATGCCGATGCTGCTCTTTTTAGCACCCGCACATGGATTTGTGCCAAAACGCGTGTTAAGCATGCACACGCATCTTTTGGTAGACGCGGACGCAGTTTTCTGCAAAACCACACGATATGCATGCAAATGGTGCTTTTGGCAGAACGCGCACGTGGATTTATACCAAACGACGTGAAAAGCATGCCGATGCTGCTCTTTTTAGCACCCGCACATGGATTTGTGCCAAAACGCGTGTTAAGCATGCACACGCATCTTTTGGTAGACGCGGACGCAGTTTTCTGCAAAACCACACGATATGCATGCAAATGGTGCTTTTGGCAGAACGCGCACGTGGATTTCTACCAAACGACATGAAAAGCATGCCGATGCTGCTCTTTTTAGCACCCGCACATGGATTTGTGCCAAAACGCGTGTTAAGCATGCACACGCATCTTTTGGTAGATGCGGACGCAGTTTTCTGCAAAACCAAACGATATGCATGCAAATGGTGCTTTTGGCAGAACGCGCACGTGGATTTCTACCAAACGACGTGAAAAGCATGCCGATGCTGCTCTTTTTAGCACCCGCACATGGATTTGTGCCAAAACGCGTTTTAAGCATGCACATGCATCTTTTGGTAGACGCGGACGCAGTTTTCTGCAAAACCACACGATATGCATGCAAATGGTGCTTTTGGCAGAACGCGCACGTGGATTTCTACCAAACGACATGAAAAGCATGCCGATGCTGCTCTTTTTAGCACCCGCACATGGATTTGTGCCAAAACGCGTGTTAAGCATGCACACGCATCTTTTGGTAGACGCGGACGCAGTTTTCTGCAAAACCACACGATATGCATGCAAATGGTGCTTTTGGCAGAACGCGCACGTGGATTTCTACCAAACGACGTGAAAAGCATGCCGATGCTGCTCTTTTTAGCACCCGCACATGGATTTGTGCCAAAACGCGTGTTAAGCATGCACACGCATCTTTTGGTAGACGCGGACGCAGTTTTCTGCAAAACCACACGATATGCATGCAAATGGTGCTTTTGGTAGAACGCGCACATGTATTTCTACCAAACGACGTGAAAAGCATGCCGATGCTCCTCTTTTTAGCACCCGCACATGGATTTGTGCCAAAACGCGTTTTAAGCATGCACACGCATCTTTTGGTAGACGCGGACGCAGTTTTCTGCAAAACCACACGATATGCATGCAAATGGTGCTTTTGGCAGAACGCGCACGTGGATTTCTACCAAACGACGTGAAAAGCATGCCGATGCTGCTCTTTTTAGCACCCGCACATGGATTTGTGCCAAAACGCGTTTTAAGCATGCACACGCATCTTTTGGTAGACGCGGACGCAGTTTTCTGCAAAACCACACGATATGCATGCAAATGGTGCTTTTGGCAGAACGCGCACGTGGATTTCTACCAAACGACGCCAAAAGCATGCCGATGCTGCTCTTTTTAGCACCCGCACATGGATTTGTGCCAAAACGCGTTTTAAGCATGCACATGCATCTTTTGGTAGACGCGGACGCAGTTTTCTGCAAAACCACACGATATGCATGAAAATGGTGCATTTGGCAGAACGCGCACGTGGATTTCTACCAAACGATGTGAAAAGCATGCCGATGCTGCTCTTTTTAGCACCCGCACATGGATTTGTGCCAAAACGCGTTTTAAGCATGCACACGCATCTTTTGGTAGACACGGACGCAGTTTTCTGCAAAACCACACGATATGCATGCAAATGGTGCTTTTGGCAGAACGCGCACGTGGATTTCTACCAAACGACGTGAAAAGCATGCCTATGCTGCTCTTTTTAGCACCCGCACATGGATTTGTGCCAAAACGCGTTTTAAGCATGCACATGCATCTTTTGGTAGACGCGGACGCAGTTTTCTGCAAAACCACACGATATGCATGCAAATGGTGCTTTTGGCAGAACGCGCACGTGGATTTCTACCAAACGACGTGAAAAGCATGCCGATGCTGCTCTTTTTAGCACCCGCACATGGATTTGTGCCAAAACGCGTTTTAAGCATGCACATGCATCTTTTGGTAGACGCGGACGCAGTTTTCTGCAAAACCACACGATATGCATGCAAATGGTGCTTTTGGCAGAACGCGCACGTGGATTTCTACCAAACGACGTGAAAAGCATGCCGATGCTGCTCTTTTTAGCACCCGCACATGGATTTGTGCCAAAACGCGTTTTGAGCATGCACACGCATCTTTTGGTAGCCGCGGACGCAGTTTTCTGCAAAACCACACGATATGCATGCAAATGGTGCTTTTGGCAGAACGCGCACGTGGATTTCTACCAAACGACGTGAAAAGCATGCCGATGCTGCTCTTTTTAGCACCCGCACATGGATTTGTGCCAAAATGCGTTTTAAGCATGCACATGCATCTTTTGGTAGACGCGGACGCAGTTTTCTGCAAAACCACACGATATGCATGCAAATGGTGCTTTTGGCAGAACGCGCACGTGGATTTCTACCAAACGACGTGAAAAGCATGCCGATGCTGCTCTTTTTAGCACCCGCACATGGATTTGTGCCAAAACGCGTTTCAAGCATGCACACGCATCTTTTGGTAGACGCGGACGCAGTTTTCTGCAAAACCACACGATATGCATGCAAATGGTGCTTTTCGCAGAACGCGCACGTGGATTTCTACCAAACGACGTGAAAAGCATGACGATGCTGCTCTTTTTAGCACCCGCACGTGGATTTGTGCCAAAACGCGTTATAAGCATGCACATGCATCTTTTGGTAGACGCGGACGCAGTTTTCTGCAAAACCACACGATATGCATGCAAATGGTGCTTTTGGCAGAACGCGCATGTGGATTTCTACCAAACGACGTGAAAAGCATACTGATGCTGCTCTTTTTAGCACCCGCACATGGATTTGTGCCAAAACGCGTTTTAAGCATGCACATGGATCTTTTGGTAGACGCGGACGCAGTTTTCTGCAAAACAACACGATATGCATGCAAATGGTGCTTTTGGCAGAATGCGCACGTAGATTTCTACCAAAGGACGTGAAAAGCATGCCGATGCTGCTCTTTTTAGCACCCGCACATGGATTTGTGCCAAAACGCGTTTTAAGCATGCACACGCATCTTTTGCTAGACGCGGACGCAGTTTTCTGCAAAACCACACGATATGCATGCAAATGGTGCTTTTGGCAGAACGCGCACGTGGATTTCTACCAAACGACGTGAAAAGCATGCCGATGCTGCTCTTTTTAGCACCCGCACATGGATTTGTGCCAAAACGCGTTTTAAGCATGCACACGCATCTTTTGGTAGACACGGACGCAGTTTTCTGCAAAACCACACGATATGCATGCAAATGGTGCTTTTGGCAGAACGCGCACGTGGATTTCTACCAAACGACGTGAAAAGCATGCCGATGCTGCTCTTTTTAGCACCCGCACATGGATTTGTGCCAAAACGCGTTTTAAGCATGCACATGGATCTTTTGGTAGACGCGGACGCAGTTTTCTGCAAAACAACACGATATGCATGCAAATGGTGCTTTTGGCAGAATGCGCACGTAGATGTCTACCAAACGACGTGAAAAGCATGCCGATGCTGCTCTTTTTAGCACCCGCACATGGATTTGTGCCAAAACGCGTTTTAAGCATGCACACGCATCTTTTGCTAGACGCGGACGCAGTTTTCTGCAAAACCACACGATATGCATGCAAATGGTGCTTTTGGCAGAACGCGCACGTGGATTTCTACCAAACGACGTGAAAAGCATGCCGATGCTGCTCTTTTTAGCACCCGCACATGGATTTGTGCCAAAACGCGTTTTAAGCATGCACACGCATCTTTTGGTAGACACGGACGCAGTTTTCTGCAAAACCACACGATATGCATGCAAATGGTGCTTTTGGCAGAACGCGCACGTGGATTTCTACCAAACGACGTGAAAAGCATGCCGATGCTGCTCTTTTTAGCACCCGCTCATGGATTTGTGCCAAAACGCGTTTTAAGCATGCACATGCATCTTTTGGTAGACGCGGACGCAGTTTTCTGCAAAACCACACGATATGCATGCAAATGGTGCTTTTGGCAGAACGCGCACGTGGATTTCTACCAAACGACGTGAAAAGCATGCCGATGCTGCTCTTTTTAGCACCCGCACATGGATTTGTGCCAAAACGCGTTTTAAGCATGCACATGCATCTTTTGGTAGACTCGGACGCAGTTTTCTGCAAAACCACACGATATGCATGCAAATGGTGCTTTTGGCAGAACGCGCACGTGGATTTCTACCAAACGACGTGAAAAGCATGCCGATGCTGCTCTTTTTAGCACCCGCACATGGATTTGTGCCAAAATGCGTTTTGAGCATGCACACGCATCTTTTGGTAGCCGCGGACGCAGTTTTCTGCAAAACCACACGATATGCATGCAAATGGTGCTTTTGGCAGAACGCGCACGTGGATTTCTACCAAACGACGTGAAAAGCATGCCGATGCTGCTCTTTTTAGCGCCCGCACATGGATTTGTGCCAAAACGCGTTTTAAGCATGCACATGCATCTTTTGGTAGACGCGGACGCAGTTTTCTGCAAAACCACACGATATGCATGCAAATGGTGCTTTTGGCAGAACGCGCACGTGGATTTCTACCAAACGACGTGAAAAGCATGCCGATGCTGCTCTTTTTAGCACCCGCACATGGATTTGTGCCAAAACGCGTTATAAGCATGCACATGCATCTTTTGGTAGACGCGGACGAAGTTTTCTGCAAAACCACACGATATGCATGCAAATGTGCTTTTGGCAGAACGCGCATGTGGATTTCTACCAAACGACGTGAAAAGCATGCTGATGCTGCTCTTTTTAGCACCCGCACATGGATTTGTGCCAAAACGCGTTTTAAGCATGCACATGCATCTTTTGGTAGACGCGGACGCAGTTTTCTGCAAAACAACACGATATGCATGCAAATGGTGCTTTTGGCAGAACGCGCACGTAGATGTCTACCAAACGACGTGAAAAGCATGCCGATGCTGCTCTTTTTAGCACCCGCACATGGATTTGTGCCAAAACGCGTTTTAAGCATGCACACGCACCTTTTGGTAGACGCGGACGCAGTTTTCTGCAAAACCACACGATATGCATGCAAATGGTGCTTTTGGCAGAACGCGCACGTGGATTTCTACCAAACGACGTGAAAAGCATGCCGATGCTGCTCTTTTTAGCACCCGCACATGGATTTGTGCTAAACGTGTTTTGAGCATGCACACGCATCTTTTGGTAGATGCGGACGCAGTTTTCTGCAAAACCAAACGATATGCATGCAAATGGTGCTTTTGGCAGAACGCGCACGTGGATTTCTACCAAACGACGTGAAAAGCATGCCGATGCTGCTCTTTTTAGCACCCGCACATGGATTTGTGCCAAAACGCGTTTTAAGCATGCACATGCATCTTTTGGTAGACGCGGACGCAGTTTTCTGCAAAACCACACGATATGCATGCAAATGGTGCTTTTGGCAGAACGCGCACGTGGATTTCTACCAAACGACATGAAAAGCATGCCGATGCTGCTCTTTTTAGCACCCGCACATGGATTTGTGCCAAAACGCGTGTTAAGCATGCACACGCATCTTTTGGTAGACGCGGACGCAGTTTTCTGCAAAACCACACGATATGCATGCAAATGGTGCTTTTGGCAGAACGCGCACGTGGATTTCTACCAAACGACGTGAAAAGCATGCCGACGCTGCTCTTTTTAGCACCCGCACATGGATTTGTGCCAAAACGCGTGTTAAGCATGCACACGCATCTTTTGGTAGACGCGGACGCAGTTTTCTGCAAAACCACACGATATGCATGCAAATGGTGCTTTTGGTAGAACGCGCACATGTATTTCTACCAAACGACGTGAAAAGCATGCCGATGCTGCTCTTTTTAGCACCCGCACATGGATTTGTGCCAAAACGCGTTTTACGCATGCACACGCATCTTTTGGTAGACGCGGACGCAGTTTTCTGCAAAACCACACGATATGCATGCAAATGGTGCTTTTGGCAGAACGCGCACGTGGATTTCTACCAAACGACGTGAAAAGCATGCCGATGCTGCTCTTTTTAGCACCCGCACATGGATTTGTGCCAAAACGCGTTTTTAGCATGTACATGCATCTTTTGGTAGACGCGGACGCAGTTTTCTGAAAAACCACACGATATGCATGCAAATGGTGCTTTTGGCAGAACGCGCACGTGGATTTCTACCAAACGACGTGAAAAGCATGCCGATGCTGCTCTTTTTAGCACCCGCACATGGATTTGTGCCAAAACGCGTTTTAAGCATGCACACGCATCTTTTGGTAGACGCGGACGCAGTTTTCTGCAAAACCACACGATATGCATGCAAATGGTGCTTTTGGCAGAACGCGCACGTGGATTTCTACCAAGCGACGCCAAAAGCATGCCGATGCTGCTCTTTTTAGCACCCGCACATGGATTTGTGCCAAAACGCGTTTTAAGCATGCACATGCATCTTTTGGTAGACGTGGACGCAGTTTTCTGCAAAACCACACGATATGCATGAAAATGGTGCTTTTGGCAGAACGCGCACGTGGATTTCTACCAAACGATGTGAAAAGCATGCCGATGCTGCTCTTTTTAGCACCCGCACGTGGATTTGTGCCAAAACGCGTTTTAAGCATGCACACGCATCTTTTGGTAGACACGGACGCAGTTTTCTGCAAAACCACACGATATGCATGCAAACGGTGCTTTTGGCAGAACGCGCACGTGGATTTCTACCAAACGACGTGAAAAGCATGCCGATGCTGCTCTTTTTAGCACCCGCACATGGATTTGTGCCAAAACGCGTTTTGAGCATGCACACGCATCTTTTGGTAGCCGCGGACGCAGTTTTCTGCAAAACCACACGATATGCATGCAAATGGTGCTTTTGGCAGAACGCGCACGTGGATTTCTACCAAACGACGTGAAAAGCATGCCGATGCTGCTCTTTTTAGCACCCGCACATGGATTTGTGCCAAAACGCGTTTTAAGCATGCACATGCATCTTTTGGCAGACGCGGACGCAGTTTTCTGCAAAACCACACGATATGCATGCAAATGGTGCTTTTGGCAGAACGCGCACGTGGATTTCTACCAAACGACGTGAAAAGCATGCCGATGCTGCTCTTTTTAGCACCCGCACATGGATTTGTGCCAAAACGCGTTTTAAGCATGCACACGCATCTTTTGGTAGACGCGGACGCAGTTTTCTGCAAAACCACACGATATGCATGCAAATGGTGCTTTTCGCAGAACGCGCACGTGGATTTCTACCAAACGACGTGAAAAGCATGCCGATGCTGCTCTTTTTAGCACCCGCACGTGGATTTGTGCCAAAACGCGTTATAAGCATGCACATGCATCTTTTGGTAGACGCGGACGCAGTTTTCTGCAAAACCACACGATATGCATGCAAATGGTGCTTTTGGCAGAACGCGCATGTGGATTTCTACCAAACGACGTAAAAAGCATGCCGATGCTGCTCTTTTTTAGCACCCGCACATGGATTTGTGCCAAAACGCGTTTTAAGCATGCACATGCATCTTTTGGTAGACGCGGACGCAGTTTTCTGCAAAACCACACGATATGCATGCAAATGGTGCTTTTGGCAGAACGCGCGCGTGGATTTCTACCAAACGACGTGAAAAGCATGCCGATGCTGCTCTTTTTAGCACCTGCACATGGATTTGTGCCAAAACGCGTTTTAAGCATGCACACGCATCTTTTGGTAGACGCGGACGCAGCTTTCTGCAAAACCACACGATATGCATGCAAATAGTGCTTTTGGCAGAACGCGCACGTGGATTTCTACCAAACGACGTGAAAAGCATGCCGATGCTGCTCTTTTTAGCACCCGCACATGGATTTGTGCCAAAACGCGTTTTAAGCATGCACATGCATCTTTTGGTAGACGCGGACGCAGTTTTCTGAAAAACCACACGATATGCATGCAAATGGTGCTTTTGGCAGAACGCGCACGTGGATTTCTACCAAACGACGTGAAAAGCATGCCGATGCTGCTCTTTTTAGCACCCGCACATGGATTTGTGCCAAAACGCGTTTTAAGCATGCACACGCATCTTTTGGTAGACGCGGACGCAGTTTTCTGCAAAACCACACGATATGCATGCAAATGGTGCTTTTGGCAGAACGCGCACGTGGATTTCTACCACACGACGTGAAAAGCATGCCGATGCTGCTCTTTTTAGCACCCGCACATGGATTTGTGCCAAAACGCGTTTTAAACATGCACACGCATCTTTTGGTAGACGCGGACGCAGTTTTCTGCAAAACCACACGATATGCATGCAAATGGTGCTTTTGGCAGAACGCGCACGTGGATTTCTACCAAACGACGCCAAAAGCATGCCGATGCTGCTCTTTTTAGCACCCGCACATGGATTTGTGCCAAAACGCGTTTTAAGCACGCACATGCATCTTTTGGTAGACGCGGACGCAGTTTTCTGCAAAACCACACGATATGCATGAAAATGGTGCTTTTGGCAGAACGCGCACGTGGATTTCTACCAAACGATGTGAAAAGCATGCCGATGCTGCTCTTTTTAGCAGCCGCACATGGATTTGTGCCAAAACGCGTTTTAAGCATGCACACGCATCTTTTGGTAGACACGGACGCAGTTTTCTGCAAAACCACACGATATGCATGCAATTGGTGCTTTTGGCAGAACGCGCACGTGGATTTCTACCAAACGACGTGAAAAGCATGCCGATGCTGCTCTTTTTAGCACCCGCACATGGATTTGTGCCAAAACGCGTTTTAAGCATGCACATGCATCTTTTGGTAGACGCGGACGCAGTTTTCTGCAAAACCACACGATATGCATGCAAATGGTGCTTTTGGCAGAACGCGCACGTGGATTTCTACCAAACGACGTGAAAAGCATGCCGATGCTGCTCTTTTTAGCACCCGTACATGGATTTGTGCCAAAACGCGTTTTAAGCATGCACATGCATCTTTTGGTAGACGCGGACGCAGTTTTCTGCAAAACCACACGATATGCATGCAAATGGTGCTTTTGGCAGAACGCGCACGTGGATTTCTATCAAACGACGTAAAAAGCATGCCGATGCTGCTCTTTTTAGCACCCGCACATGGATTTGTGCCAAAACGCGTTTTAAACATGCACACGCATCTTTTGGTAGACGCGGACGCAGTTTTCTGCAAAACCACACGATATGCATGCAAATGGTGCTTTTGGCAGAACGCGCACGTGGATTTCTACCAAACGACGCCAAAAGCATGCCGATGCTGCTCTTTTTAGCACCCGCACATGGATTTGTGCCAAAACGCGTTTTAAGCATGCACATGCATCTTTTGGTAGACGCGGACGCAGTTTTCTGAAAAACCACACGATATGCATGCAAATGGTGCTTTCGGCAGAACGCGCACGTGGATTTCTACCAAACGACGTGAAAAGCATGCCGATGCTGCTCTTTTTAGCACCCGCACATGGATTTGTGCCAAAACGCGTTTTAAACATGCACACGCATCTTTTGGTAGACGCGGACGCAGTTTTCTGCAAAACCACACGATATGCATGCAAATGGTGCTTTTGGCAGAACGCGCACGTGGATTTCTACCAAACGACGCCAAAAGCATGCCGATGCTGCTCTTTTTAGCACCCGCACATGGATTTGTGCCAAAACGCGTTTTAAGCATGCACATGCATCTTTTGGTAGACGCGGACGCAGTTTTCTGCAAAACCACACGATATGCATGAAAATGGTGCTTTTGGCAGAACGCGCACGTGGATTTCTACCAAACGATGTGAAAAGCATGCCGATGCTGCTCTTTTTAGCAGCCGCACATGGATTTGTGCCAAAACGCGTTTTAACCATGCACACGCATCTTTTGGTAGACACGGACGCAGTTTTCTGCAAAACCACACGATATGCATGCAAATGGTGCTTTTGGCAGAACGCGCACGTGGATTTCTACCAAACGACGTGAAAAGCATGCCGATGCTGCTCTTTTTAGCACCCGCACATGGATTTGTGCCAAAACGCGTTTTAAGCATGCACATGCATCTTTTGGTAGACGCGGACGCAGTTTTCTGCAAAACCACACGATATGCATGCAAATGGTGCTTTTGGCAGAACGCGCACGTGGATTTCTACCAAACGACGTGAAAAGCATGCCGATGCTGCTCTTTTTAGCACCCGCACATGGATTTGTGCCAAAACGCGTTTTAAGCATGCACATGCATCTTTTGGTAGACGCGGACGCAGTTTTCTGCAAAACCACACGATATGCATGCAAATGGTGCTTTTGGCAGAACGCGCACGTGGATTTCTACCAAACGACGTAAAAAGCATGCCGATGCTGCTCTTTTTAGCACCCGCACATGGATTTGTGCTAAAACGCGTTTTAATCATGCACACGCATCTTTTGGTAGACGCGGACGCAGTTTTCTGCAAAACCACACGATATGCATGCAAATGGTGCTTTTGGCAGAACGCGCACGTGGATTTCTACCAAACGACGCCAAAAGCATGCCGATGCTGCTCTTTTTAGCACCCGCACATGGATTTGTGCCAAAACGCGTTTTAAGCATGCACATGCATCTTTTGGTACACGCGGACGCAGTTTTCTGCAAAACCACACGATATGCATGAAAATGGTGCTTTTGGCAGAACGCGCACGTGGATTTCTACCAAACGATGTGAAAAGCATGCCGATGCTGCTCTTTTTAGCACCCGCACATGGATTTGTGCCAAAACGCGTTTTAAGCATGCACACGCATCTTTTGGTAGACACGGACGCAGTTTTCTGCAAAACCACACGATATGCATGCAAATGGTGCTTTTGGCAGAACGCGCACGTGGATTTCTACCAAACGACGTGAAAAGCATGCCGATGCTGCTCTTTTTAGCACCCGCACATGGATTTGTGCCAAAACGCGTTTTAAGCATGCACATGCATCTTTTGGTAGACGCGGACGCAGTTTTCTGCAAAACCACACGATATGCATGCAAATGGTGCTTTTGGCAGAACGCGCACGTGGATTTCTACCAAACGACGTGAAAAGCATGCCGATGCTGCTCTTTTTAGCACCCGCACATGGATTTGTGCCAAAACGCGTTTTAAGCATGCACATGCATCTTTTGGTAGACGCGGACGCAGTTTTCTGCAAAACCACACGATATGCATGCAAATGGTGCTTTTGGCAGAACGCGCACGTGGATTTCTACCAAACGACGTAAAAAGCATGCCGATGCTGCTCTTTTTAGCACCCGCACATGGATTTGTGCCAAAACGCGTTTTAAACATGCACACGCATCTTTTGGTAGACGCGGACGCAGTTTTCTGCAAAACCACACGATATGCATGCAAATGGTGCTTTTGGCAGAACGCGCACGTGGATTTCTACCAAACGACGCCAAAAGCATGCCGATGCTGCTCTTTTTAGCACCCGCACATGGATTTGTGCCAAAACGAGTTTTAAGCATGCACATGCATCTTTTCGTAGACGCGGACGCAGTTTTCTGCAAAACCACACGATATGCATGAAAATGGTGCTTTTGGCAGAACGCGCACGTGGATTTCTACCAAACGATGTGAAAAGCATGCCGATGCTGCTCTTTTTAGCACCCGCACATGGATTTGTGCCAAAACGCGTTTTAAGCATGCACACGCATCTTTTGGTAGACACGGACGCAGTTTTCTGCAAAACCACACGATATGCATGCAAATGGTGCTTTTGGCAGAACGCGCACGTGGATTTCTACCAAACGATGTGAAAAGCATGCCGATGCTGCTCTTTTTAGCACCCGCACATGGATTTGTGCCAAAACGCGTTTTAAGCATGCACATGAATCTTTTGGTAGACGCGGACGCAGTTTTCTGCAAAACCACACGATATGCATGCAAATGGTGCTTTTGGCAGAACGCGCACGTGGATTTCTACCAAACGACGTGAAAAGCATGCCGATGCTGCTCTTTTTAGCACCCGCACATGGATTTGTGCCAAAACGCGTTTTAAACATGCACACGCATCTTTTGGTAGACGCGGACGCAGTTTTCTGCAAAACCACACGATATGCATGCAAATGGTGCTTTTGGCAGAACGCGCACGTGGATTTCTACCAAACGACGCCAAAAGCATGCCGATGCTGCTCTTTTTAGCACCCGCACATGGATTTGTGCCAAAACGCGTTTTAAGCATGCACACGCATCTTTTGGTAGACGCGGACGCAGTTTTCTGCAAAACCACACGATATGCATGAAAATGGTGCTTTTGGCAGAACGCGCACGTGGATTTCTACCAAACGACGTGAAAAGCATGCCGATGCTGCTCTTTTTAGCAGCCGCACATGGATTTGTGCCAAAACGCGTTTTAAGCATGCACACGCATCTTTTGGTAGACACGGACGCAGTTTTCTGCAAAACCACACGATATGCATGCAAATGGTGCTTTTGGCAGAACGCGCACGTGGATTTCTACCAAACGACGTGAAAAGCATGCCGATGCTGCTCTTTTTAGCACCCGCACATGGATTTGTGCCAAAACGCGTTTTAAGCATGCACACGCATCTTTTGGTAGACGCGGACGCAGTTTTCTGCAAAACCACACGATATGCATGCAAATGGTGCTTTTGGCAGAACGCGCACGTGGATTTCTACCAAACGACGTAAAAAGCATGCCGATGCTGCTCTTTTTAGCAGCCGCACATGGATTTGTGCCAAAACGCGTTTTAAGCATGCACACGCATCTTTTGGTAGACACGGACGCAGTTTTCTGCAAAACCACACGATATGCATGCAAATGGTGCTTTTGGCAGAACGCGCACGTGGATTTCTACCAAACAACGTGAAAAGCATGCCGATGCTGCTCTTTTTAGCACCAGCACATGGATTTGGGCCAAAACGCGTTTTAAGCATGCACACGCATCTTTTGGTAGACGCGGACGCAGTTTTCTGCAAAACCACACGATATGCATGCAAATGGTGCTTTTGGCAGAACGCGCACGTGGATTTCTACCAAACGACGTGAAAAGCATGCCGATGCTGCTCTTTTTAGCACCCGCACATGGATTTGTGCCAAAACGCGTTTTAAGCATGCACATGCATCTTTTGGTAGACGCGGACGCAGTTTTCTGCAAAACCACACGATATGCATGCAAATGGTGCTTTTGGCAGAACGCGCACGTGGATTTCTACCAAACGACGTGAAAAGCATGCCGATGCTGCTCTTTTTAGCACCCGCACATGGATTTGTGCCAAAACGCGTTTTAAGCATGCACATGCATCTTTTGGTAGACGCGGACGCAGTTTTCTGCAAAACCACACGATATGCATGCAAATGGTGCTTTTGGCAGAACGCGCACGTGGATTTCTACCAAACGACGTAAAAAGCATGCCGATGCTGCTCTTTTTAGCACCCGCACATGGATTTGTGCCAAAACGCGTTTTAAACATGCACACGCATCTTTTGGTAGACGCGGACGCAGTTTTCTGCAAAACCACACGATATGCATGCAAATGGTGCTTTTGGCAGAACGCGCACGTGGATTTCTACCAAACGACGCCAAAAGCATGCCGATGCTGCTCTTTTTAGCACCCGCACATGGATTTGTGCCAAAACGCGTTTTAAGCATGCACATGCATCTTTTGGTAGACGCGGACGCAGTTTTCTGAAAAACCACACGATATGCATGCAAATGGTGCTTTCGGCAGAACGCGCACGTGGATTTCTAACAAACGACGTGAAAAGCATGCCGATGCTGCTCTTTTTAGCACCCGCACATGGATTTGTGCCAAAACGCGTTTTAAACATGCACACGCATCTTTTGGTAGACGCGGACGCAGTTTTCTGCAAAACCACACGATATGCATGCAAATGGTGCTTTTGGCAGAACGCGCACGTGGATTTCTACCAAACGACGCCAAAAGCATGCCGATGCTGCTCTTTTTAGCACCCGCACATGGATTTGTGCCAAAACGCGTTTTAAGCATGCACATGCATCTTTTGGTAGACGCGGACGCAGTTTTCTGCAAAACCACACGATATGCATGAAAATGGTGCTTTTGGCAGAACGCGCACGTGGATTTCTACCAAACGATGTGAAAAGCATGCCGATGCTGCTCTTTTTAGCAGCCGCACATGGATTTGTGCCAAAACGCGTTTTAAGCATGCACACGCATCTTTTGGTAGACACGGACGCAGTTTTCTGCAAAACCACACGATATGCATGCAAATGGTGCTTTTGGCAGAACGCGCACGTGGATTTCTACCAAACGACGTGAAAAGCATGCCGATGCTGCTCTTTTTAGCACCCGCACATGGATTTGTGCCAAAACGCGTTTTAAGCATGCACATGCATCTTTTGGTAGACGCGGACGCAGTTTTCTGCAAAACCACACGATATGCATGCAAATGGTGCTTTTGGCAGAACGCGCACGTGGATTTCTACCAAACGACGTGAAAAGCATGCCGATGCTGCTCTTTTTAGCACCCGCACATGGATTTGTGCCAAAACGCGTTTTAAGCATGCACATGCATCTTTTGGTAGACGCGGACGCAGTTTTCTGCAAAACCACACGATATGCATGCAAATGGTGCTTTTGGCAGAACGCGCACGTGGATTTCTACCAAACGACGTAAAAAGCATGCCGATGCTGCTCTTTTTAGCACCCGCACATGGATTTGTGCTAAAACGCGTTTTAAACATGCACACGCATCTTTTGGTAGACGCGGACGCAGTTTTCTGCAAAACCACACGATATGCATGCAAATGGTGCTTTTGGCAGAACGCGCACGTGGATTTCTACCAAACGACGCCAAAAGCATGCCGATGCTGCTCTTTTTAGCACCCGCACATGGATTTGTGCCAAAACGCGTTTTAAGCATGCACATGCATCTTTTGGTACACGCGGACGCAGTTTTCTGCAAAACCACACGATATGCATGAAAATGGTGCTTTTGGCAGAACGCGCACGTGGATTTCTACCAAACGATGTGAAAAGCATGCCGATGCTGCTCTTTTTAGCACCCGCACATGGATTTGTGCCAAAACGCGTTTTAAGCATGCACACGCATCTTTTGGTAGACACGGACGCAGTTTTCTGCAAAACCACACGATATGCATGCAAATGGTGCTTTTGGCAGAACGCGCACGTGGATTTCTACCAAACGACGTGAAAAGCATGCCGATGCTGCTCTTTTTAGCACCCGCACATGGATTTGTGCCAAAACGCGTTTTAAGCATGCACATGCATCTTTTGGTAGACGCGGACGCAGTTTTCTGCAAAACCACACGATATGCATGCAAATGGTGCTTTTGGCAGAACGCGCACGTGGATTTCTACCAAACGACGTGAAAAGCATGCCGATGCTGCTCTTTTTAGCACCCGCACATGGATTTGTGCCAAAACGCGTTTTAAGCATGCACATGCATCTTTTGGTAGACGCGGACGCAGTTTTCTGCAAAACCACACGATATGCATGCAAATGGTGCTTTTGGCAGAACGCGCACGTGGATTTCTACCAAACGACGTAAAAAGCATGCCGATGCTGCTCTTTTTAGCACCCGCACATGGATTTGTGCCAAAACGCGTTTTAAACATGCACACGCATCTTTTGGTAGACGCGGACGCAGTTTTCTGCAAAACCACACGATATGCATGCAAATGGTGCTTTTGGCAGAACGCGCACGTGGATTTCTACCAAACGACGCCAAAAGCATGCCGATGCTGCTCTTTTTAGCACCCGCACATGGATTTGTGCCAAAACGCGTTTTAAGCATGCACATGCATCTTTTGGTAGACGCGGACGCAGTTTTCTGCAAAACCACACGATATGCATGAAAATGGTGCTTTTGGCAGAACGCGCACGCGGATTTCTACCAAACGATGTTGAAAAGCATGCCGATGCTGCTCTCTTTAGCACCCGCACATGGATTTGTGCCAAAACGCGTTTTAAGCATGCACACGCATCTTTTGGTAGACACGGACGCAGTTTTCTGCAAAACCACACGATATGCATGCAAATGGTGCTTTTGGCAGAACGCGCACGTGGATTTCTACCAAAGGATGTGAAAAGCATGCCGATGCTGCTCTTTTTAGCACCCGCACATGGATTTGTGCCAAAACGCGTTTTAAGCATGCACATGAATCTTTGGTAGACGCGGACGCAGTTTTCTGCAAAACCACACGATATGCATGCAAATGGTGCTTTTGGCAGAACGCGCACGTGGATTTCTACCAAACGACGTGAAAAGCATGCCGATGCTGCTCTTTTTAGCACCCGCACAAGGATTTGTGCCAAAACGCGTTTTAAACATGCACACGCATCTTTTGGTAGACGCGGACGCAGTTTTCTGCAAAACCACACGATATGCATGCAAATGGTGCTTTTGGCAGAAAGCGCACGTGGATTTCTACCAAACGACGCCAAAAGCATGCCGATGCTGCTCTTTTTAGCACCCGCACATGGATTGTGCCAAAACGCGTTTTAAGCATGCACACGCATCTTTTGGTAGACGCGGACGCAGTTTTCTGCAAAACCACACGATATGCATGAAAATGGTGCTTTTGGCAGAACGCGCACGTGGATTTCTACCAAACGACGTGAAAAGCATGCCGATGCTGCTCTTTTTAGCAGCCGCACATGGATTTGTGCCAAAACGCGTTTTAAGCATGCACACGCATCTTTTGGTAGACACGGACGCAGTTTTCTGCAAAACCACACGATATGCATGCAAATGGTGCTTTTGGCAGAACGCGCACGTGGATTTCTACCAAACGACGTGAAAAGCATGCCGATGCTGCTCTTTTTAGCACCCGCACATGGATTTGTGCCAAAACGCGTTTTAAGCATGCACACGCATCTTTTGGTAGACGCGGACGCAGTTTTCTGCAAAACCACACGATATGCATGCAAATGGTGCTTTTGGCAGAACGCGCACGTGGATTTCTACCAAACGACGTAAAAAGCATGCCGATGCTGCTCTTTTTAGCAGCCGCACATGGATTTGTGCCAAAACGCGTTTTAAGCATGCACACGCATCTTTTGGTAGACACGGACGCAGTTTTCTGCAAAACCACACGATATGCATGCAAATGGTGCTTTTGGCAGAACGCGCACGTGGATTTCTACCAAACAACGTGAAAAGCATGCCGATGCTGCTCTTTTTAGCACCAGCACATGGATTTGTGCCAAAACGCGTTTTTAAGCATGCACACGCATCTTTTGGTAGACGCGGACGCAGTTTTCTGCAAAACCACACGATATGCATGCAAATGGTGCTTTTGGCAGAACGCGCACGTGGATTTCTACCAAACGACGTGAAAAGCATGCCGATGCTGCTCTTTTTAGCACCCGCACATGGATTTGTGCCAAAACGCGTTTTAAGCATGCACAAGCATCTTTTGGTAGACGCGGACGCAGTTTTCTGCAAAACCACACGATATGCATGCAAATGGTGCTTTTGCAGAACGCGCACGTGGATTTCTACCAACGACGTAAAAAGCATGCCGATGCTGCTCTTTTTAGCAACCGCACATGGATTTGTGCCAAAACGCGTTTTAAACATGCACACGCATCTTTTGGTAGACGCGGACGCAGTTTTCTGCAAAACCACACGATATGCATGCAAATGGTGCTTTTGGCAGAACGCGCACGTGGATTTCTACCAAAACGACGTGAAAAGCATGCCGATGCTGCTCTTTTTAGCACCCGCACATGGATTTGTGCCAAAACGCGTTTTAAGCATGCACACGCATCTTTTGTAGACGCGGACGCAGTTTTCTGCAAAACCACACGATATGCATGCAAATGGTGCTTTTGGCAGAACGCGCGCGTGGATTTCTACCAAAACGACGTGAAAAGCATGCCGATGCTGCTCTTTTCAGCACCCGCACATGATTTGTGCCAAAACGCGTTTTAAGCATGCACATGAATCTTTGGTAGACACGGACGCAGTTTTCTGCAAAACCACACGATATGCATGCAAATGGTGCTTTTGCAGAACGCGCACGTGGATTTCTACCAAACAACGTGAAAAGCATGCCGATGCTGCTCTTTTTAGCAACCAGCACATGGATTTGTGCCAAAACGCGTTTTAAGCATGCACACGCATCTTTTTGTAGACGCGGACGCAGTTTTCTGCAAAACCACACGATATGCATGCAAATGGTGCTTTTGGCAGAAACGCGCACGTGGATTTCTACCAAACGACGTGAAAAGCATGCCGATGCTGCTCTTTTTAGCACCCGCACATGGATTTGTGCCAAAACGCGTTTTAAGCATGCACATGCATCTTTTGGTAGACGCGGACGCAGTTTTCTGCAAAACCACACGATATGCATGCAAATGGTGCTTTTGGCAGAACGCGCACGTGGATTTCTACCAAACGACGTAAAAAGCATGCCGATGCTGCTCTTTTTAGCAACCGCACATGGATTTGTGCCAAACGCGTTTTAAACATGCACACGCATCTTTTGGTAGACGCGGACGCAGTTTTCTGCAAAACCACACGATATGCATGCAAATGGTGCTTTTGGCAGAACGCGCACGTGGATTTCTACCAAACGACGCCAAAAGCATGCCGATGCTGCTCTTTTTAGCACCCGCACATGGATTTGTGCCAAAACGCGTTTTAAGCATGCACATGCATCTTTTGGTAGACGCGGACGCAGTTTTCTGCAAAACCACACGATATGCATGAAAATGGTGCTTTTGGCAGAACGCGCACGTGGATTTCTACCAAACGATGTGAAAAGCATGCCGATGCTGCTCTCTTTAGCACCCGCACATGGATTTGTGCCAAAACGCGTTTTAAGCATGCACACGCATCTTTTGGTAGACACGGACGCAGTTTTCTGCAAAACCACACGATATGCATGCAAATGGTGCTTTTGGCAGAACGCGCACGTGGATTTCTACCAAACGATGTGAAAAGCATGCCGATGCTGCTCTTTTTAGCACCCGCACATGGATTTGTGCCAAAACGCGTTTTAAGCATGCACATGAATCTTTTGGTAGACGCGGACGCAGTTTTCTGCAAAACCACACGATATGCATGCAAATGGTGCTTTTGGCAGAACGCGCACGTGGATTTCTACCAAACGACGTGAAAAGCATGCCGATGCTGCTCTTTTTAGCACCCGCACATGGATTTGTGCCAAAACGCGTTTTAAACATGCACACGCATCTTTTGGTAGACGCGGACGCAGTTTTCTGCAAAACCACACGATATGCATGCAAATGGTGCTTTTGGCAGAACGCGCACGTGGATTTCTACCAAACGACGCCAAAAGCATGCCGATGCTGCTCTTTTTAGCACCCGCACATGGATTTGTGCCAAAACGCGTTTTAAGCATGCACACGCATCTTTTGGTAGACGCGGACGCAGTTTTCTGCAAAACCACACGATATGCATGAAAATGGTGCTTTTGGCAGAACGCGCACGTGGATTTCTACCAAACGACGTGAAAAGCATGCCGATGCTGCTCTTTTTAGCACCCGCACATGGATTTGTGCCAAAACGCGTTTTAAGCATGCACACGCATCTTTTGGTAGACGCGGACGCAGTTTTCTGCAAAACCACACGATATGCATGCAAATGGTGCTTTTGGCAGAACGCGCACGTGGATTTCTACCAAACGACGTAAAAAGCATGCCGATGCTGCTCTTTTTAGCAGCCGCACATGGATTTGTGCCAAAACGCGTTTTAAGCATGCACACGCATCTTTTGGTAGACACGGACGCAGTTTTCTGCAAAACCACACGATATGCATGCAAATGGTGCTTTTGGCAGAACGCGCACGTGGATTTCTACCAAACAACGTGAAAAGCATGCCGATGCTGCTCTTTTTAGCACCAGCACATGGATTTGTGCCAAAACGCGTTTTAAGCATGCACACGCATCTTTTGGTAGACGCGGACGCAGTTTTCTGCAAAACCACACGATATGCAAGCAAATGGTGCTTTTGGCAGAACGCGCACGTGGATTTCTACCAAACGACGTGAAAAGCATGCCGATGCTGCTCTTTTTAGCACCCGCACATGGATTTGTGCCAAAACGCGTTTTAAGCATGCACATGCATCTTTTGGTAGACGCGGACGCAGTTTTCTGCAAAACCACACGATATGCATGCAAATGGGGCTTTTGGCAGAACGCGCACGTGGATTTCTACCAAACGACGTAAAAAGCATGCCGATGCTGCTCTTTTTAGCAACCGCACATGGATTTGTGCCAAAACGCGTTTTAAACATGCACACGCATCTTTTGGTAGACGCGGACGCAGTTTTCTGCAAAACCACACGATATGCATGCAAATGGTGCTTTTGGCAGAACGCGCACGTGGATTTCTACCAAACGACGTAAAAAGCATGCCGATGCTGCTCTTTTTAGCACCCGCACATGGATTTGTGCCAAAACGCGTTTTAAACATGCACACGCATCTTTTGGTAGACGCGGACGCAGTTTTCTGCAAAACCACACGATATGCATGCAAATGGTGCTTTTGGCAGAACGCGCACGTGGATTTCTACCAAACGACGCCAAAAGCATGCCGATGCTGCTCTTTTTAGCACCCGCACATGGATTTGTGCCAAAACGCGTTTTAAGCATGCACACGCATCTTTTGGTAGACGCGGACGCAGTTTTCTGCAAAACCACACGATATGCATGAAAATGGTGCTTTTGGCAGAACGCGCACGTGGATTTCTACCAAACGACGTGAAAAGCATGCCGATGCTGCTCTTTTTAGCACCCGCACATGGATTTGTGCCAAAACGCGTTTTAAGCATGCACACGCATCTTTTGGTAGACGCGGACGCAGTTTTCTGCAAAACCACACGATATGCATGCAAATGGTGCTTTTGGCAGAACGCGCACGTGGATTTCTACCAAACGACGTAAAAAGCATGCCGATGCTGCTCTTTTTAGCAGCCGCACATGGATTTGTGCCAAAACGCGTTTTAAGCATGCACACGCATCTTTTGGTAGACACGGACGCAGTTTTCTGCAAAACCACACGATATGCATGCAAATGGTGCTTTTGGCAGAACGCGCACGTGGATTTCTACCAAACAACGTGAAAAGCATGCCGATGCTGCTCTTTTTAGCACCAGCACATGGATTTGTGCCAAAACGCGTTTTAAGCATGCACACGCATCTTTTGGTAGACGCGGACGCAGTTTTCTGCAAAACCACACGATATGCAAGCAAATGGTGCTTTTGGCAGAACGCGCACGTGGATTTCTACCAAACGACGTGAAAAGCATGCCGATGCTGCTCTTTTTAGCACCCGCACATGGATTTGTGCCAAAACGCGTTTTAAGCATGCACATGCATCTTTTGGTAGACGCGGACGCAGTTTTCTGCAAAACCACACGATATGCATGCAAATGGGGCTTTTGGCAGAACGCGCACGTGGATTTCTACCAAACGACGTAAAAAGCATGCCGATGCTGCTCTTTTTAGCAACCGCACATGGATTTGTGCCAAAACGCGTTTTAAACATGCACACGCATCTTTTGGTAGACGCGGACGCAGTTTTCTGCAAAACCACACGATATGCATGCAAATGGTGCTTTTGGCAGAACGCGCACGTGGATTTCTACCAAACGACGTGAAAAGCATGCCGATGCTGCTCTTTTTAGCACCCGCACATGGATTTGTGCCAAAACGCGTTTTAAGCATGCACACGCATCTTTTGGTAGACGCGGACGCAGTTTTCTGCAAAACCACACGATATGCATGCAAATGGTGCTTTTGGCAGAACGCGCGCGTGGATTTCTACCAAACGACGTGAAAAGCATGCCGATGCTGCTCTTTTTAGCACCCGCACATGGATTTGTGCCAAAACGCATTTTAAGCATGCACACGCATCTTTTGGTAGACGCGGACGCAGTTTTCTGCAAAACCACACGATATGCATGCAAATGGTGCTTTTGGCAGAACGCGCACGTGGATTTCTACCAAACGACGTGAAAAGCATGCCGATGCTGCTCTTTTTAGCACCCGCACATGGATTTGTGCCAAAACGCGTTTTTAGCATGCACATGCATCTTTTGGTAGACGCGGACGCAGTTTTCTGAAAAACCACACGATATGCATGCAAATGGTTCTTTTGGCAGAACGCGCACGTAGATTTCTACCAAACGACGTAAAAAGCATGCCGATGCTGCTCTTTTTAGCACCCGCACATGGATTTGTGCCAAAACGCGTCTTAAGTATGCACATGCATCTTTTGGTAGACGCGGACGCAGTTTTCTGCAAAACCACACGATATGCATGCAAATGGTGCTTTTGGCAGAACGCGCGCGTAGATTTCTACCAAACGACGTGAAAAGCATGCCGATGCT
This sequence comes from Dermacentor variabilis, assembly GCF_050947875.1. Lineage (NCBI taxonomy): Eukaryota > Metazoa > Arthropoda > Arachnida > Ixodida > Ixodidae > Dermacentor > Dermacentor variabilis. The sequence goes on from NW_027460839.1 coordinate 133,236, forward strand.
GCTCTTTTTAGCACCCGCACATGGATTTGTGCCAAAACGCGTTTTAAGCATGCACACGCATCTTTTGGTAGACGCGGACGCAGTTTTCTGCAAAACCACACGATATGCATGCAAATGGTGCTTTTGGCAGAACGCGCACGTTGATTTCTACCAAACGACGTGAAAAGCATGCCGATGCTGCTCTTTTTAGCACCCGCACATGGATTTGTGCCAAAACGCGTTTTAAGCATGCACATGCATCTTTTGGTAGACGCGGACGCAGTTTTCTGCAAAACCACACGATATGCATGCAAATGGTGCTTTTGGCAGAACGCGCACGTGGATTTCTACCAAACGACGTGAAAAGCATGCCGATGCTGCTCTTTTTAGCACCCGCACATGGATTTGTGCCAAAACGCGTTTTAAGCATGCACACGCATCTTTTGGTAGACGCGGACGCAGTTTTCTGCAAAACCACACGATATGCATGCAAATGGTGCTTTTGGCAGAACGCGCACGTGGATTTCTACCACACGACGTGAAAAGCATGCCGATGCTGCTCTTTTTAGCACCCGCACATGGATTTGTGCCAAAACGCGTTTTTAGCATGCACATGCATCTTTTGGTAGACGCGGACGCAGTTTTCTGAAAAACCACACGATATGCATGCAAATGGTGCTTTCGGCAGAACGCGCACGTGGATTTCTACCAAACGACGTGAAAAGCATGCCGATGCTGCTCTTTTTAGCACCCGCACATGGATTTGTGCCAAAACGCGTTTTAAACATGCACACGCATCTTTTGGTAGACGCGGACGCAGTTTTCTGCAAAACCACACGATATGCATGCAAATGGTGCTTTTGGCAGAACGCGCACGTGGATTTCTACCAAACGACGCCAAAAGCATGCCGATGCTGCTCTTTTTAGCACCCGCACATGGATTTGTGCCAAAACGCGTTTTAAGCATACACACGCATCTTTTGGTAGACACGGACGCAGTTTTCTGCAAAACCACACGATATGCATGCAAATGGTGCTTTTGGCAGAACGCGCACGTGGAGTTCTACCAAACGACGTGAAAAGCATGCCGATGCTGCTCTTTTTAGCACCCGCACATGGATTTGTGCCAAAACGCGTTTTAAGCATGCACATGCATCTTTTGGTAGACGCGGACGCAGTTTTCTGCAAAACCACACGATATGCATGCAAATGGTGCTTTTGGCAGAACGCACACGTGGATTTCTACCAAACGACGTGAAAAGCATGCCGATGCTGCTCTTTTTAGCTCCCGCACATGGATTTGTGCCAAAACGCGTTTTAAGCATGCACATGCATCTTTTGGTAGACGCGGACGCAGTTTTCTGCAAAACCACACGATATGCATGCAAATGGTGCTTTTGGCAGAACGCGCACGTGGATTTCTACCAAACGACGTAAAAAGCATGCCGATGCTGCTCTTTTTAGCACCCGCACATGGATTTGCGCCAAAACGCGTTTTAAAAATGCACACGCATCTTTTGGTAGACGCGGACGCAGTTTTCTGCAAAACCACACGATATGCATGCAAATGGTGCTTTTGGCAGAACGCGCACGTGGATTTCTACCAAACGACGCCAAAAGCATGCCGATGCTGCTCTTTTTAGCACCCGCACATGGATTTGTGCCAAAACGCGTTTTAAGCATGCACATGCATCTTTTGGTAGACGCGGACGCAGTTTTCTGCAAAACCACACGATATGCATGAAAATGGTGCTTTTGGCAGAACGCGCACGTGGATTTCTACCAAACGATGTGAAAAGCATGCCGATGCTGCTCTTTTTAGCACCCGCACATGGATTTGTGCAAAAACGCGTTTTAAGCATGCACACGCATCTTTTGGTAGACACGGACGCAGTTTTCTGCAAAACCAAACGATATGCATGCAAATGGTGCTTTTGGCAGAACGCGCATGGGGATTTCTACCAAACGGCGTGAAAAGCATGCCGATGCTGCTCTTTTTAGCACCCGCACATGGATTTGTGCCAAAACGCGTTTTAAGCATGCACATGCATCTTTTGGTAGACGCGGACGCAGTTTTCTGCAAAACCACACAATATGCATGCAAATGGTGCTTTTGGCAGAACGCGCACGTGGATTTCTACCAAACGACGTGAAAAGCATGCCGATGCTGCTCTTTTTAGCACCCGCACATGGATTTCTGCCAAAACGCGTTTTAAGCATGCACATGCATCTTTTGTTAGACGCGGACGCAGTTTTCTGCAAAACCACACGATATGCATGCAAATGGTGCCTTTGGCAGAACGCGCACGTGGATTTCTACCAAACGACGTGAAAAGCATGCCGATGCTGCTCTTTTTAGCACCCGCACCTGGATTTGTGCTAAACGTGTTTTGAGCATGCACACGCATCTTTTGGTAGACGCGGACACAGTTTTCTGCAAAACCACACGATATGCATGCAAATGGTGCTTTTGGCAGAACGCGCACGTGGATTTCTACCAAACAGCGTGAAAAGCATGCCGATGCTGCTCTTTTTAGCACCCGCACATGGATTTGTGCCAAAACGCGTTTTAAGCATGCACTTGCATCTTTTGGTAGACGCCGACGCAGTTTTCTGCAAAACCACACGATATGCATGCAAATGGTGCTTTTGGCAGAACGCGCACGTGGATTTCTACCAAACGACGTAAAAAGCATGCCGATGCTGCTCTTTTTAGCACCCGCACATGGATTTGTGCCAAAACGCGTTTTAAGCATGCACATGCATCTTTTGGTAGACGCGGACGCAGTTTTCTGCAAAACCACACGATATGCATGCAAATGGTGCTTTTGGCAGAACGCGCGCGTGGATTTCTACCAAACGACGTGAAAAGCTTGCCGATGCTGCTCTTTTTAGCACCCGCACATGGATTTGTGCCAAAACGCATTTTAAGCATGCACACGCATCTTTTGGTAGACGCGGACGCAGTTTTCTGCAAAACCACACGATATGCATGCAAATGGTGCTTTTGGCAGAACGCGCACGTGGATTTCTACCAAACGACGTGAAAAGCATGCCGATGCTGCTCTTTTTAGCACCCGCACATGGATTTGTGCCAAAACGCGTTTTTAGCATGCACATGCATCTTTTGGTAGACGCGGACGCAGTTTTCTGAAAAACCACACGATATGCATGCAAATGGTGCTTTTGGCAGAACGCGCGCGTGGATTTCTACCAAACGACGTGAAAAGCATGCCGATGCTGCTCTTTTTAGCACCCGCACATGGATTTGTGCCAAAACGCGTTTTAAGCATGCACATGCATCTTTTGGTAGACGCGGACGCAGTTTTCTGCAAAACCACACGATATGCATGCAAATGGTGCTTTTGGCAGAACGCGCACGTGGATTTCTACCAAACGACGTAAAAAGCATGCCGATGCTGCTCTTTTTAGCACCCGCACATGGATTTGTGCCAAAACGCGTTTTAAGCATGCACATGCATCTTCTGGTAGACGCGGACGCAGTTTTCTGCAAAACCACACGATATGCATGCAAATGGTGCTTTTGGCAGAACGCGCGCGTGGATTTCTACCAAACGACGTGAAAAGCATGCCGATGCTGCTCTTTTTAGCACCCGCACATGGATTTGTGCCAAAACGCATTTTAAGCATGCACACGCATCTTTTGGTAGACGCGGACGCAGTTTTCTGCAAAACCACACGATATGCATGCAAATGGTGCTTTTGGCAGAACGCGCACGTGGATTTCTACCCAACGACGTGAAAAGCATGCCGATGCTGCTCTTTTTAGCACCCGCACATGGATTTGTGCCAAAACGCGTTTTTAGCATGCACATGCATCTTTTGGTAGACGCGGACGCAGTTTTCTGAAAAACCACACGATATGCATGCAAATGGTGCTTTTGGCAGAACGCGCGCGTGGATTTCTACCAAACGACGTGAAAAGCATGCCGATGCTGCTCTTTTTAGCACCCGCACATGGATTTGTGCCAAAACGCGTTTTAAGCATGCACATGCATCTTTTGGTAGACGCGGACGCAGTTTTCTGCAAAACCACACGATATGCATGCAAATGGTGCTTTTGGCAGAACGCGCACGTGGATTTCTACCAAACGACTTGAAAAGCATGCCGATGCTGCTCTTTTTAGCACCCGCACATGGATTTGTGCTAAACGTGTTTTGAGCATGCACACGCATCTTTTGGTAGACGCGGACACAGTTTTCTGCAAAACCACACGATATGCATGCAAATGGTGCTTTTGGTAGAACGCGCACATGTATTTCTACCAAACGACGTGAAAAGCATGCCGATGCTGCTCTTTTTAGCACCCGCACATGGATTTGTGCCAAAACGCGTTTTAAGCATGCACGCGCATCTTTTGGTAGATGCGGACGCAGTTTTCTGCAAAACCACACGATATGCATGCAAATGGTGCTTTTGGCAGAACGCGCGCGTGGATTTCTACCAAACGACGTGAAAAGCATGCCGATGCTGCTCTTTTTAGCACCCGCACATGGATTTGTGCCAAAACGCGTTTTAAGCATGCACTTGCATCTTTTGGTAGAGGCCGACGCAGTTTTCTGCAAAACCACACGATATGCATGCAAATGGTGCTTTTGGCAGAACGCGCACGTGGATTTCTACCAAACGACGTAAAAACCATGCCGATGCTGCTCTTTTTAGCACCCGCACATGGATTTGTGCCAAAACGCGTTTTAAGCATGCACATGCATCTTTTGGTAGACGCGGACGCAGTTTTCTGCAAAACCACACGATATGCATGCAAATGGTGCTTTTGGTAGAACGCGCGCGTGGATTTCTACCAAACGACGTGAAAAGCATGCCGATGCTGCTCTTTTTAGCACCCGCACATGGATTTGTGCCAAAACGCGTTTTAAGCATGCACACGCATCTTTTGGTAGACGCGGACGCAGTTTTCTGCAAAACCACACGATATGCATGCAAATGGTGCTTTTGGCAGAACGCGCACGTGGATTTCTACCAAACGACGTGAAAAGCATGCCGATGCTGCTCTTTTTAGCACCCGCACATGGATTTGTGCCAATACGCGTTTTAAGCATGCACACGCATCTTTTGGTAGACGCGGACGCAGTTTTCTGCAAAACCACACGATATGCATGCAAATGGTGCTTTTGGCAGAACGCGCATGTGGATTTCTACCAAACGACGTGAAAAGCATGCCGATGCTGCTCTTTTTAGCACCCGCACGTGGATTTGTGCCAAAACGCGTTATAAGCATGCACATGCATCTTTTGGTAGACGCGGACGCAGTTTTCTGCAAAACCACACGATATGCATGCAAAGTTTGCTTTTGGCAGAACGCGCACGTGGATTTCTACCAAACGACGTGAAAAGCATGCCGATGCTGCTCTTTTTAGCACCCGCACATGGATTTGTGCCAAAACGCGTTTTTAGCATGCACATGCATCTTTTGGTAGACGCGGACGCAGTTTTCTGCAAAACCACACGATATGCATGCAAATGGTGCTTTTGGCAGAACGCGCACGTGGATTTCTACCAAACGACGTGAAAAGCATGCCGATGCTGCTCTTTTTAGCACCCGCACATGGATTTGTGCTAAACGTGTTTTGAGCATGCACACGCATCTTTTGGTAGACGCGGACACAGTTTTCTGCAAAACCACACGATATGCATGCAAATGGTGCTTTTGGTAGAACGCGCACATGTATTTCTACCAAACGACGTGAAAAGCATGCCGATGCTGCTCTTTTTAGCACCCGCACATGAATTTGTGCCAAAACGCGTTTTAAGCATGCACGCGCATCTTTTGGTAGATGCGGACGCAGTTTTCTGCAAAACCACACGATATGCATGCAAATGGTGCTTTTGGCAGAACGCGCGCGTGGATTTCTACCAAACGACGTGAAAAGCATGCCGATGCTGCTCTTTTTAGCACCCGCACATGGATTTGTGCCAAAACGCGTTTTAAGCATGCACTTGCATCTTTTGGTAGAGGCCGACGCAGTTTTCTGCAAAACCACACGATATGCATGCAAATGGTGCTTTTGGCAGAACGCGCACGTGGATTTCTACCAAACGACGTAAAAACCATGCCGATGCTGCTCTTTTTAGCACCCGCACATGGATTTGTGCCAAAACGCGTTTTAAGCATGCACATGCATCTTTTGGTAGACGCGGACGCAGTTTTCTGCAAAACCACACGATATGCATGCAAATGATGCTTTTGGTAGAACGCGCGCGTGGATTTCTACCAAACGACGTGAAAAGCATGCCGATGCTGCTCTTTTTAGCACCCGCACATGGATTTGTGCCAAAACGCGTTTTAAGCATGCACACGCATCTTTTGGTAGACGCGGACGCAGTTTTCTGCAAAACCACACGATATGCATGCAAATGGTGCTTTTGGCAGAACGCGCACGTGGATTTCTACCAAACGACGTGAAAAGCATGCCGATGCTGCTCTTTTTAGCACCCGCACATGGATTTGTGCCAATACGCGTTTTAAGCATGCACACGCATCTTTTGGTAGACGCGGACGCAGTTTTCTGCAAAACCACACGATATGCATGCAAATGGTGCTTTTGGCAGAACGCGCATGTGGATTTCTACCAAACGACGTGAAAAGCATGCCGATGCTGCTCTTTTTAGCACCCGCACGTGGATTTGTGCCAAAACGCGTTATAAGCATGCACATGCATCTTTTGGTAGACGCGGACGCAGTTTTCTGCAAAACCACACGATATGCATGCAAAGTTTGCTTTTGGCAGAACGCGCACGTGGATTTCTACCAAACGACGTGAAAAGCATGCCGATGCTGCTCTTTTTAGCACCCGCACATGGATTTGTGCCAAAACGCGTTTTTAGCATGCACATGCATCTTTTGGTAGACGCGGACGCAGTTTTCTGCAAAACCACACGATATGCATGCAAATGGTGCTTTTGGCAGAACGCGCACGTGGATTTCTACCAAACGACGTGAAAAGCATGCCGATGCTGCTCTTTTTAGCACCCGCACATGGATTTGTGCTAAACGTGTTTTGAGCATGCACACGCATCTTTTGGTAGACGCGGACACAGTTTTCTGCAAAACCACACGATATGCATGCAAATGGTGCTTTTGGTAGAACGCGCACATGTATTTCTACCAAACGACGTGAAAAGCATGCCGATGCTGCTCTTTTTAGCACCCGCACATGAATTTGTGCCAAAACGCGTTTTAAGCATGCACGCGCATCTTTTGGTAGATGCGGACGCAGTTTTCTGCAAAACCACACGATATGCATGCAAATGGTGCTTTTGGCAGAACGCGCGCGTGGATTTCTACCAAACGACGTGAAAAGCATGCCGATGCTGCTCTTTTTAGCACCCGCACATGGATTTGTGCCAAAACGCGTTTTAAGCATGCACTTGCATCTTTTGGTAGAGGCCGACGCAGTTTTCTGCAAAACCACACGATATGCATGCAAATGGTGCTTTTGGCAGAACGCGCACGTGGATTTCTACCAAACGACGTAAAAACCATGCCGATGCTGCTCTTTTTAGCACCCGCACATGGATTTGTGCCAAAACGCGTTTTAAGCATGCACATGCATCTTTTGGTAGACGCGGACGCAGTTTTCTGCAAAACCACACGATATGCATGCAAATGGTGCTTTTGGTAGAACGCGCGCGTGGATTTCTACCAAACGACGTGAAAAGCATGCCGATGCTGCTCTTTTTAGCACCCGCACATGGATTTGTGCCAAAACGCGTTTTAAGCATGCACACGCATCTTTTGGTAGACGCGGACGCAGTTTTCTGCAAAACCACACGATATGCATGCAAATGGTGCTTTTGGCAGAACGCGCACGTGGATTTCTACCAAACGACGTGAAAAGCATGCCGATGCTGCTCTTTTTAGCACCCGCACATGGATTTGTGCCAATACGCGTTTTAAGCATGCACACGCATCTTTTGGTAGACGCGGACGCAGTTTTCTGCAAAACCACACGATATGCATGCAAATGGTGCTTTTGGCAGAACGCGCATGTGGATTTCTACCAAACGACGTGAAAAGCATGCCGATGCTGCTCTTTTTAGCACCCGCACGTGGATTTGTGCCAAAACGCGTTATAAGCATGCACATGCATCTTTTGGTAGACGCGGACGCAGTTTTCTGCAAAACCACACGATATGCATGCAAAGTTTGCTTTTGGCAGAACGCGCACGTGGATTTCTACCAAACGACGTGAAAAGCATGCCGATGCTGCTCTTTTTAGCACCCGCACATGGATTTGTGCCAAAACGCGTTTTTAGCATGCACATGCATCTTTTGGTAGACGCGGACGCAGTTTTCTGAAAAACCACACGATATGCATGCAAATGGTGCTTTTGGCAGAACGCGCACGTGGATTTCTACCAAACGACGCCAAAAGCATGCCGATGCTGCTCTTTTTAGCACCCGCACATGGATTTGTGCCAAAACGCGTTTTAAGCATGCACATGCATCTTTTGGTAGACGCGGACGCAGTTTTCTGCAAAACCACACGATATGCATGAAAATGGTGCTTTTGGCAGAACGCGCACGTAGATTTCTACCAAACGATGTGAAAAGCATGCCGATGCTGCTCTTTTTAGCACCCGCACATGGATTTGTGCCAAAACGCGTTTTAAGCATGCACACGCATCTTTTGGTAGACACGGACGCAGTTTTCTGCAAAACCACACGATATGCATGCAAATGGTGCTTTTGGCAGAACGCGCACGTGGATTTCTACCAAACGACGTGAAAAGCATGCCGATGCTGCTCTTTTTAGCACCCGCACATGGATTTGTGCCAAAACGCGTTTTAAGCATGCACACGCATCTTTTGGTAGACGCGGACGCAGTTTTCTGCAAAACCACACGATATGCATGCAAATGGTGCTTTTGCCAGAACGCGCACGTGGATTTCTACCAAACGACGCCAAAAGCATGCCGATGCTGCTCTTTTTAGCACCCTCACATAGATTTGTGCCAAAACGCGTTTTAAGCATGCACATGCATCTTTTGGTAGACGCGGACGCAGTTTTCTGCAAAACCACACGATATGCATGCAAATGGTGCTTTTGGCAGAACGCGCACGTGGATTTCTACCAAACGACGTGAAAACATGCCGATGCTGCTCTTTTTAGCACCCGCACGTGGATTTGTGCCAAAACGCGTTATAAGCATGCACATGCATCTTTTGGTAGACGCGGACGCAGTTTTCTGCAAAACCACACGATATGCATGCAAATGGTGCTTTTGGCAGAACGCGCATGTGGATTTCTACCAAACGACGTGAAAAGCATGCTGATGCTGCTCTTTTTAGCACCCGCACATGGATTTGTGCCAAAACGCGTTTTAAGCATGCAAATGCATCTTTTGGTAGACGCGGACGCAGTTTTCTGCAAAACCACACGATATGCATGCAAATGGTGCTTTTGGTAGAACGCGCACATGTATTTCTACCAAACGACGTGAAAAGCATGCCGATGCTGCTCTTTTTAGCACCCGCACATGGATTTGTGCCAAAACGCGTTTTAAGCATGCACGCGCATCTTTTGGTAGATGCGGACGCAGTTTTCTACAAAACCACACGATATGCATGCAAATGGTGCTTTTGGCAGAACGCGCACGTGGATTTCTACCAAACAACGTGAAAAGCATGCCGATGCTGCTCTTTTTAGCACCCGCACATGGATTTGTGCCAAAACGCGTTTTAAGCATGCACTTGCATCTTTTGGTAGACGCCGACGCAGTTTTCTGCATAACCACACGATATGCATGCAAATGGAGCTTTTTGCAGAACGCGCACGTGGATTTCTACCAAACGACGTAAAAAGCATGCCGATGCTGCTCTTTTTAGCACCCGCACATGGATTTGTGCCAAAACGCGTTTTAAGCATGCACATGCATCTTTTGGTAGACGCGGACGCAGTTTTCTGCAAAACCACACGATATGCATGCAAATGGTGCTTTTGGCCGAACGCGCGCGTGGATTTCTACCAAACGACGTGAAAAGCCTGCCGATGCTGCTCTTTTTAGCACCCGCACATGGATTTGTGCCAAAACGCGTTTTAAGCATGCACACGCATCTTTTGGTAGACGCGGACGCAGTTTTCTGCAAAACCACACGATATGCATGCAAATGGTGCTTTTGGCAGAACGCGCACGTGGATTTCTACCAAACGACGTGAAAAGCATGCCGATGCTGCTCTTTTTAGCACCCGCAAATGGATTTGTGCCCAAACACGTTTTTAGCATGCACATGCATCTTTTGGTAGACGCGGACGCAGTTTTCTGAAAAACCACACGATATGCATGCAAATGGTGCTTTTGGCAGAACGCGCACGTGGATTTCTACCAAACGACGTGAAAAGCATGCCGATGCTGCTCTTTTTAGCACCCGCACATGGATTTGTGCCAAAATGCGTTTTAAGCATGCACGCGCATCTTTTGGTAGACACGGACGCAGTTTTCTGCAAAACCACACGATATGCATGCAAATGGTGCTTTTGGCAGAACGCGCACGTGGATTTCTACCAAACGACGTGAAAAGCATGCCGATGCTGCTCTTTTTAGCACCCGCACATGAATTTGTGCCAAAACGCGTTTTAAGCATGCACACGCATCTTTTGGTAGACGCGGACGCAGTTTTCTGCAAAACCACACGATATGCATGCAAATGGTGCTTTTGCCAGAACGCGCACGTGGATTTCTACCAAACGACGCCAAAAGCATGCCGATGCTGCTCTTTTTAGCACCCTCACATAGATTTGTGCCAAAACGCGTTTTAAGCATGCACATGCATCTTTTGGTAGACGCGGACGCAGTTTTCTGCAAAACCACACGATATGCATGCAAATGGTGCTTTTGGCAGAACGCGCACGTGGATTTCTACCAAACGACGTGAAAAGCATGCCGATGCTGCTCTTTTTAGCACCCGCACGTGGATTTGTGCCAAAACGCGTTATAAGCATGCACATGCATCTTTTGGTAGACGCGGACGCAGTTTTCTGCAAAACCACACGATATGCATGCAAATGGTGCTTTTGGCAGAACGCGCATGTGGATTTCTACCAAACGACGTGAAAAGCATGCTGATGCTGCTCTTTTTAGCACCCGCACATTGATTTGTGCCAAAACGCGTTTTAAGCATGCAAATGCATCTTTTGGTAGACGCGGACGCAGTTTTCTGCAAAACCACACGATATGCATGCAAATGGTGCTTTTGGTAGAACGCGCACATGTATTTCTACCAAACGACGTGAAAAGCATGCCGATGCTGCTCTTTTTAGCACCCGCACATGGATTTGTGCCAAAACGCGTTTTAAGCATGCACGCGCATCTTTTGGTAGATGCGGACGCAGTTTTCTACAAAACCACACGATATGCATGCAAATGGTGCTTTTGGCAGAACGCGCACGTGGATTTCTACCAAACAACGTGAAAAGCATGCCGATGCTGCTCTTTTTAGCACCCGCACATGGATTTGTGCCAAAACGCGTTTTAAGCATGCACTTGCATCTTTTGGTAGACGCCGACGCAGTTTTCTGCATAACCACACGATATGCATGCAAATGGAGCTTTTTGCAGAACGCGCACGTGGATTTCTACCAAACGACGTAAAAAGCATGCCGATGCTGCTCTTTTTAGCACCCGCACAAGGATTTGTGCCAAAACGCGTTTTAAGCATGCACATGCATCTTTTGGTAGACGCGGACGCAGTTTTCTGCAAAACCACACGATATGCATGCAAATGGTGCTTTTGGCAGAACGCGCGCGTGGATTTCTACCAAACGACGTGAAAAGCCTGCCGATGCTGCTCTTTTTAGCACCCGCACATGGATTTGTGCCAAAACGCGTTTTAAGCATGCACACGCATCTTTTGGTAGACGCGGACGCAGTTTTCTGCAAAACCACACGATATGCATGTAAATGGTGCTTTTGGCAGAACGCGCACGTGGATTTCTACCAAACGACGTGAAAAGCATGCCGATGCTGCTCTTTTTAGCACCCGCAAATGGATTTGTGCCCAAACACGTTTTTAGCATGCACATGCATCTTTTGGTAGACGCGGACGCAGTTTTCTGAAAAACCACACGATATGCATGCAAATGGTGCTTTTGGCAGAACGCGCACGTGGATTTCTACCAAACGACGTGAAAAGCATGCCGATGCTGCTCTTTTTAGCACCCGCACATGGATTTGTGCCAAAACGCGTTTCAAGCATGCACACGCATCTTTTGGTAGACGCGGACGCAGTTTTCTGCAAAACCACACGATATGCATGCAAATGGTGCTTTTGGTAGAACGCGCACATGTATTTCTACCAAACGACGTGAAAAGCATGCCGATGCTGCTCTTTTTAGCACCCGCACATGGATTTGTGCCAAAATGCGTTTTAAGCATGCACGCGCATCTTTTGGTAGATGCGGACGCAGTTTTCTACAAAACCACACGATATGCATGCAAATGGTGCTTTTGGCAGAACGCGCACGTGGATTTCTACCAAACAACGTGAAAAGCATGCCGATGCTGCTCTTTTTAGCACCCGCACATGGATTTGTGCCAAAACGCGTTTTAAGCATGCACTTGCATCTTTTGGTAGACGCCGACGCAGTTTTCTGCAAAACCACACGATATGCATGCAAATGGTGCTTTTGGCAGAACGCGCACGTGGATTTCTACCAAACGACGTAAAAAGCATGCCGATGCTGCTCTTTTTAGCACCCGCACATGGATTTGTGCCAAAACGCGTTTTAAGCATGCACATGCATCTTTTGGTAGACGCGGACGCAGTTTTCTGCAAAACCACACGATATGCATGCAAATGGTGCTTTTGGCAGAACGCGCGCGTGGATTTCTGCCAAACGACGTGAAAAGCCTGCCGATGCTGCTCTTTTTAGCACCCGCACATGGATTTGTGCCAAAACGCGTTTTAAGCATGCACACGCATCTTTTGGTAGACGCGGACGCAGTTTTCTGCAAAACCACACGATATGCATGCAAATGGTGCTTTTGGCAGAACGCGCACGTGGATTTCTACCAAACGACGTGAAAAGCATGCCGATGCTGCTCTTTTTAGCACCCGCACATGGATCTGTGCCAATACGCGTTTTAAGCATGCACACGCATCTTTTGGTTGACGCTGGCGCAGTTTTCTGCAAAACCACACGATATGCATGCAAATGGTGCTTTTGGCAGAACGCGCACGTGGATTTCTACCAAACGACGCCAAAAGCATGCCGATGCTGCTCTTTTTAGCACCCGCACATGGATTTGTGCCAAAACGCGTTTTAAGCATGCACATGCATCTTTTGGTAGACGCGGACGCAGTTTTCTGCAAAACCACACGATATGCATGCAAATGGTGCTTTTGGCAGAACGCGCACGTGGATTTCTACCTAACGACGTGAAAAGCATGCCGATGCTGCTCTTTTTAGCACCCGCACATGGATTTGTGCGAAAACGCGTTTTAAGCATGCACATGCATCTTATGGTAGACGCGGACGCAGTTTTCTGAAAAACCACACGATATGCATGCAAATGGTGCTTTTGGCAGAACGCGTACGTGGATTACTACCAAACGACGCCAAAAGCATGCCGATGCTGCTCTTTTTAGCACCCGCACATGGATTTGTGCCAAAACGCGTTTTAAGCATGCACATGCATCTTTTGGTAGACGCGGACACAGTTTTCTGCAAAACCACACGATATGCATGCAAATGGTGCTTTTGGCAGAACGCGCACGTGGATTTCTACCTAACGACGTGAAAAGCATGCCGATGCTGCTCTTTTTAGCACCCGCACATGGATTTGTGCCAAAACGCGTTTTAAGCATGCACATGCATCTTTTGGTAGACGCGGACGCAGTTTTCTGCAAAACCACACGATATGCATGCAAATGGTGCTTTTGGCAGAACGCGCACGTGGATTTCTACCAAACGACGTGAAAAGCATGCCGATGCTGCTCTTTTTATCACCCGAACATGGATTTGTGCCAAAACGCGTTTTAAGCATGCGCACGCATCTTTTGGTAGACGCGGACGCAGTTTTCTGCAAAACCACACGATATGCATGCAAATGGTGCTTTTCGCAGAACGCGCACGTGGATTTCTACCAAACGACGTGAAAAGCATGCCGATGCTGCTCTTTTTAGCACCTGCACGTGGATTTGTGCCAAAACGCGTTATAAGCATGCACATGCATCTTTTGGTAGACGCGGACGCAGTTTTCTGCAAAACCACACGATATGCATGCAAATGGTGCTTTTGGCAGAACGCGCATGTGGATTTCTACCAAACGACGTGAAAAGCATTCTGATGCTGCTCTTTTTAGCACCCGCACATGGATTTGTGCCAAAACGCGTTTTAAGCATGCACATGCATCTTTTGGTAGACGCGGACGCAGTTTTCTGCAAAACCACACGATATGCATGCAAATGGTGCTTTTGGCAGAACGCGCACGTAGATTTCTACCAAACGACGTGAAAAGCATGCCGATGCTGCTCTTTTTAGCACCCGCACATGGATTTGTGCCAAAACGCGTCTTAAGCATGCACACGCATCTTTTGGTAGACGCGGACGCAGTTTTCTGCAAAACCACACGATATGCATGCAAATGGTGCTTTTGGCAGAACGCGCACGTGGATTTCTACCAAACGACGTGAAAAGCATGCCGATGCTGCTCTTTTTAGCACCCGCACATGGATTTGTGCTAAACGTGTTTTGAGCATGCACACGCATCTTTTGGTAGACGCGGACGCAGTTTTCTGCAAAACCACACTATATGCATGCAAATGGTGCTTTTGGCAGAACGCGCACGTGGATTTCTACCAAACGACGTGAAAAGCATGCCGATGCTGCTCTTTTTAGCACCCGCACATGGATTTGTGCCAAAACGCGTTTTAAGCATGCACATGCATATTTTGGTAGACGCGGACGCAGTTTTCTGCAAAACCACACGATATGCATGCAAATGGTGCTTTTGGCAGAACGCGCACGTGGATTTCTACCAAACGACGTGAAAAGCATGCCGATGCTGCTCTTTTTAGCACCCGCACATGGATTTGTGCCAAAACGCGTTTTAAGCATGCGCATGCATCTTATGGTAGACGCGGACGCAGTTTTCTGCAAAACCACACGATATGAATGCAAATGGTGCTTTTGGAAGAACGCGCGCGTGGATTTCTACCAAACGACGTGAAAAGCATGCCGATGCTGCTCATTTTAGCACCCGCACATGCATTTCTGCCGAAACGCGTTTTAAGCATGAGCATGCATCTTTTGGTAGACGCGGACGCAGTTTTCTGCAAAACCACACGATATGCATGCAAATGGTGCTTTTGGCAGAACGCGCACGTGGATTTCTACCAAACGACGTGAAAAGCATGCCGATGCTGCTCTTTTTAGCACCCGCACATGGATTTGTGCCAAAACGCGTTTTAAGCATGCACACGCGTCTTTTGGTAGACGCGGACGCAGTTTTCTGCAAAACCACACGATAGGCATGCAAATGGTGCTTTTGGCAGAACGCGCACGTGGATTTCTACCAAACGACGTAAAAAGCATGCCAATGCTGCTCTTTTTAGCACGCGCACATGGATTTGTGCCAAAACGCGTTTTAAGCATGCACATGCATCTTTTGGTAGACGCGGACGCAGTTTTCTGCAAAACCAAACGATATGCATGCAAATGGTGCTTTTGGCAGAACGCGCACGTGGATTTCTACCAAACGACGAGAAAAGCATGCCGATGCTGCTCTTTTTAGCACCCGCACATGGAGTTGTGCCAAAACGCGTTTTAAGCATGCACATGCATCTTTTGGTAGACGCGGACGCAGTTTTCTGCAAAACCACACGATATGCATGCAAATGGTGCTTTTGGCAGAACGCGCACGTGGATTTCTACCAAACGATGTGAAAAGCATGCCGATGCTGCTCGTTTTAGCACCCGCACATGGATTTGTGCCAAAACGCGTGTTAAGCATGCACACGCATCTTTTGGTAGACGCGGACGCAGTTTTCTGCAAAACCACACGTGATGCATGCAAATGGTGCTTTTGGCAGAACGCGCACGTGGATTTCTACCAAATGACGTGAAAAGCATGCCGATGCTGCTCTTTGTAGCACCCGCACGTGGATTTGTGCGAAAACGCGTTTTAAGCATGCACATGCATCTTTTGGTAGACGCGGACGCAGTTTTCTGCAAAACCACACGATATGCATGCAAATGGTGCTTTTGGCAAAACGCGCACGTGGATTTCTACCAAACGACGTGAAAAGCATGCCGATGCTGCTCTTTTTAGCACCCGCACATGGATTTGTGCCAAAACGCGTTTTAAGCATGCACACGCATCTTTTGGTAGACGCGGACGCAGTTTTCTGCAAAACCACACGATATGCATGCAAATGGTGCTTTTGGCAGAACGCACACGTGGATTTATACCAAACAACGTGAAAAGCATGCCGATGCTGCTCTTTTTAGCACCCGCACATGGATTTCTGCCAAAACGCGTTTTTAGCATGCACATGCATCTTTTGGTAGACGCGGACGCAGTTTTCTGCAAAACCACACGATAGGCATGCAAATGGTGCTTTTGGCAGAACGCGCACGTGGATTTCTACCAAACGACGTGAAAAGCATGCCGATGCTGCTCTTTTTAGCACGCGCACATGGATTTGTGCCAAAACGCGTTTTAAGCATGCACATGCATCTTTTGGTAGACGCGGTCGCAGTTTTCTGCAAAACCAAACGATATGCATGCAAATGGTGCTTTTGGCAGAACGCGCACGTGGATTTCTACCAAACGACGTGAAAAGCATGCCGATGGTGCTCTTTTTAGCACCCGCACATGGATTTGTGCCAAAACGCGTTTTTAGCATGCACATGCATCTTTTGGTAGACGCGGACGCAGTTTTCTGCAAAACCACACGATAGGCATGCAAATGGTGCTTTTGGCAGAACGCGCACGTGGATTTCTACCAAACGACGTGAAAAGCATGCCGATGCTGCTCTTTTTAGCACGCGCACATTGATTTGTGCCAAAACCCGTTTTAAGCATGCACATGCATCTTTTGGTAGACGCGGACGCAGTTTTCTGCAAAACCAAACGATATGCATGCAAATGGTGCTTTTGGCAGAACGCGCACGTGGATTTCTACCAAACGACGTGAAAAGCATGCCGATGCTGCTCTTTTTAGCACCCGCCCATGGAGTTGTGCCAAAACGCGTTTTAAGCATGCACATACATCTTTTGGTAGACGCGGACGCAGTTTTCAGCAAAACCACACGATATGCATGCAAATGGTGCTTTTGGCAGAACGCGCACGTGGATTTCTACGAAACGACGTGAAAAGCATGCCGATGCTGCTCTTTTTAGCACCCGCACATGGCTTTGTGCCAAAACGCGTGTTAAGCATGCACACGCATCTTTTGGTAGACGCGGACGCAGTTTTCTGCAAAACCAAACGATATGCATGCAAATGGTGCTTTTGGCAGAACGCGCACGTGGATTTCTACCAAACGACGTGAAAAGCATGCCGATGCTGCTCTTTTTAGCACGCGCACATTGATTTGTGCCAAAACCCGTTTTAAGCATGCACATGCATCTTTTGGTAGACGCGGACGCAGTTTTCGGCAAAACCAAACGATATGCATGCAAATGGTGCTTTTGGCAGAACGCGCACGTGGATTTCTACCAAACGACGTGAAAAGCATGCCGATGCTGCTCTTTTTAGCACCCGCCCATGGAGTTGTGCCAAAACGCGTTTTAAGCATGCACATACATCTTTTGGTAGACGCGGACGCAGTTTTCAGCAAAACCACACGATATGCATGCAAATGGTGCTTTTGGCAGAACGCGCACGTGGATTTCTACGAAACGACGTGAAAAGCATGCCGATGCTGCTCTTTTTAGCACCCGCACATGGCTTTGTGCCAAAACGCGTGTTAAGCATGCACACGCATCTTTTGGTAGACGCGGACGCAGTTTTCTGCAAAACCACACGATATGCATGCAAATGGTGCTTTTGGCAGAATGCGCACGTGGATTTCTACCAAATGACGTGAAAAGCATGCCGATGCTGCTCTTTTTAGCACCCGCACGTGGATTTGTGCCAAAACGCGTTTTAAGCATGCACATGCATCTTTTGGTAGACGCGGACGCAGTTTTCTGCAAAACCACACGATATGCATGCAAATGGTGCTTTTGGCAGAACGCGCACGTGGATTTCTACCAAACGACGTGAAAAGCATGCCGATGCTGCTCTTTTTAGTACCCGCTCATGGATTTGTGACAAAACGCGTTTTAAGCATGCACGTGCATCTTTTGGCAGACGCGGACGCAGTTTTCTGAAAAACCACACGACATGCATGCAAATGGTGCTTTTGGCAAAACGCGCACGTGGATTTCTACCAAACGACGTGAAAAGCATGCCGATGCTGCTCTTTTTAGCACCCGCACATGGATTTGTGCCAAAACGCGTTTTAAGCATGCACATGCATCTTTTGGTAGACGCGGACGCAGTTTTCTGCAAAACCACACGATATGCATGCAAATGGTGCTTTTGGCAGAACGCGCATGTGGATTTCTACCAAACGACGTGAAAAGCATGCCGATGCTGCTCTTTTTAGCACCCGCACATGGATTTGTGCCAAAACGCGTGTTAAGCATGCACACGCATCTTTTGGTAGACGCGGACGCAGTTTTCTGCAAAACCACACGGTATGCATGCAAATGGTGCTTTTTGCAGAACGCGCACGCGGATTTCTACCAAACGACGTGAAAAGCATGCCGATGCTGCTCTTTTTAGCACCCGCACATGAATTTGTGCCAAAACGCGTTTTAAGCATGCACACGCATCTTTTGGTAGACGCGGACGCAGTTTTCTGCAAAACAACACGATATGCATGCAAATGGTGCTTTTGGCAGAACGCGCACGTGGATTTCTACCAAACGACGTGAAAAGCATGCCGATGATGCTCTTTTTAGCACGCGCACATGGATTTGTGCCAAAACGCGTTTTAAGCATGCACATACATCTTTTGGTAGACGCGGACGCAGTTTTCTGCAAAACCAAACGATATGCATGCAAATGGTGCTTTTGGCAGAACGCGCACGTGGATTTCTACCAAACGACGTGAAAAGCATGCCGATGCTGCTCTTTTTAGCACCCGCACATGGATTTGTGCCAAAACGCGTTTTAAGCATGCACATGCATCTTTTGGTAGACGCGGACGCAGTTTTCTGCAAAACCACACGATATGCATGCAAATGGTGCTTTTGGCAGAACGCGCACGTGGATTTCTACCAAACGACGTGAAAAGCATGCCCATGCTGCTTTTTTTAGAACCCGCACATGGATTTGTGCCAAAACGCGTTTTAAGCATGGAGATGCCTCTTTTGGTAGACGCGGACGCAGTTTTCTGCAAAACCACACGATATGCATGCAAATGGTGCTTTTGGCAGAACGCGCACGTGTATTTCTACCAAACGACGTGAAAAGCATGCCGATGCTGCTCTTTTTAGCACCCGCACATGGATTTGTGCCAAAACGCGTTTTAAGCATGCACATGCGTCTTTTGGTAGACGCGGACGCAGTTTTCTGCAAAACCACACGATATGCATGCAAATGGTGCTTTTGGCAGAACACGCACGTGGATTTCTACCAAACGACGTGAAAAGCATGCCGATCCTGCTCTTTTTAGCACCCGCACATGGATTTGTGCCAAAACGCGTGTTAAGCATGTACATGCATCTTTTGGTAGACGCGGACGCAGTTTTCTGCAAAACCACACGATATGCATGCAAATGTTGCTTTTGGCAGAACGCGCACGTGGATTTCTACCAAACGACGTAAAAAGCATGCCGATGCTGCTCTTTTTAGCACCCGCACATGGATTTGTGCCAAAACGCGTTTTAAGCATGCACATACATCTTTTGGTAGACGCGGACGCAGTTTTCTGCAAAACCAAACGATATGCATGCAAATGGTGCTTTTGGCAGAACGCGCACGTGGATTTCTACCAAACGACGTGAAAAGCATGCCGATGCTGCTCTTTTTAGCACCCGCACATGGATTTGTGCCAAAACGCGTTTTAAGCATGCACATGCATCTTTTGGTAGACGCGGACGCAGTTTTCTGCAAAACCACACGATATGCATGCAAATGGTGCTTTTGGCAGAACGCGCACGTGGATTTCTACCAAACGACGTGAAAAGCATGCCGATGCTGCTTTTTTTAGAACCCGCACATGGATTTGTGCCAAAACGCGTTTTAAGCATGCAGATGCCTCTTTTGGTAGACGCGGACGCAGTTTTCTGCAAAACAACACGATATGCATGCAAATGGTGCTTTTGGCAGAACGCGCACGTGTATTTCTACCAAACGACGTGAAAAGCATGCCGATGCTGCTCTTTTTAGCACCCGCACATGGATTTGTGCCAAAACGCGTTTTAAGCATGCACATGCGTCTTTTGGTAGACGCGGACGCAGTTTTCTGCAAAACCACACGATATGCATGCAAATGGTGCTTTTGGCAGAACACGCACGTGGATTTCTACCAAACGACGTGAAAAGCATG